>NC_087308.1:6182203-6246740 GCF_015220805.1 Pogoniulus pusillus
GGATTAACCCTCCAAGTCAGACTCCTAAAAATTCAAATCCTCCAGCAGACACATCCAAGTCTGTTGCTGCTCAGGCCCTTCTGGCACCTGCTAAGGCAAAAGCTAAGACAAAGAGTGGTTCGCAGGAGGATGTAAGACAGGGGACCTCTAGTGATCAGCAAGGAGAAGAGGAAGAGGAGGCAGTTAGTCTGCGAGACCTTGTAGATGTGCTGAGACAACAATACTCAAGTGAGAGGAGTGCTGTGAGGTTAGCTGCCAAGAGAGAGGATGGTTCCCATGAGTTTAGGAGTGCTATGAGGAAGATTGTGTTAGGCCAGGCACCACCAGATCAACAGGAAGAGGAGGAGGAAGATGACATCCAAGGCTCCAAGGATCCACTCAGAGAGGTCAGGGAAGTTAGGAAGGAATACACAAGGGAATCAGGTGAGCCAATCTTAAGCTGGCTAGTGAGATGCCGTGGCATTGGTGCTAATGCTCTGCAGGTAGGAGACAAGTCTGCCAAGCAGCTGGGACCACTCACTAAAGAGAGTGGAGTGGACAAACACCTGGCAAGTCCTCTTGGTAGGGTTAGCTTGTGGACACGCCTTTTGTTGGCTGTGGCTATGAGATATCCTTCCCGGGATGATTTGCCATGGGCTGCCAAGAAGTGGAACACCGTTGAGCAGGGAATTAAGCTTCTGAAGGAGTTTGCTGTGAAGGAAGTGCTTTATGGAGATCATGGCACTCATGAGCCTGATGATATTCCTTTGGGAACAGGTCTCATGAAGAAGCTGATTAAGCTTGCTCCTTCATCCTATGCTAACATCTTGGCCAGTAAATTTCTAGCAAGGAGTGATAATGGAAGGTCTTTCACTGTTGGTGAATTCACTGATCAGCTCAGGCAGATTGAGGACAGCTTGTCACATTCTGGCCTAGTCTCTGCCATACAAACTATGACCACAGAGATTAAAGATACCATGAAAGAACTGAAGGAGGATCTCAAAAACATTACCAATCTGGTAAAGGATACCGTTCCTGCATCATCTGAATGGGTGCATGTTTCTGCAGTCAGGAACAGACGCCCACCTCCTGCAAGGCAATTCCAGCCCAGGAGGAGACAAATTCCACCCAGACAGCAGCAATCACGTGCGTCACTGTGGATACTTCTGCGTGACACATACGGTGAGAACATGAACAAATGGGATGGTAAACCTACTTCAGCTCTTTCAAAGAGGGTCAGGGATCTGCAGAGTGGCAGAAACAGAGGCAGTAATGCCCGAAAAGTAGCTGTCACTTCTTCAGCTCCCGAGAGCAACTGCAATTGTTCCAACAGTTGCAGTTCCTCTCACAACAACACCCATCATTGTGTACACCCCACATGCCATGTTCAGCATTAGGGGTGCCCTGCCTCCAGCCAGGAGGAGGAAAGGGATAGTGGAGAGAACCAAATCTATTGGAATGTATTCATTAGGTGGCCTGGCAGTTCAAGAGTTCGGAAATACAGGGCTTTAGTTGACACAGGTGCTCAGTGTACTTTATTGCCATCTAATTGTAAGGGGACAGAGTCCATTTCTATCTTTGGAATCACTGGTGGATCTCAAGAGTTAACTAAGGTACAGGCTGAGATCAGTTTAACTGGTAAAGAGTGGAAGACACATACTATTGTAACTGGTCCTGATGCGCCTTGCATTTTGGGAATTGACTTTTTGAGACAAGGCTGTTTCAAAGATCCTAAGGGTCACAAATGGGCTTTTGGAATAGCATCTGTAGAGATTGAGGATGATAAATTGAAATTGTCTGTTAGACCTGAACTTTCTGATGAATCTGCAGTTGTGGGACATCATGACATAGAGGACCTGGAAGTGCCAATTGCAACTCAAACTGTTCATCATAGGCAGTACAGAACTAACCGTGACTCTTTGTTGCCCATTCATCAGCTGATTCGTCAATTGGAGAGTCAGGCTGTCATCGAGAAAGCTCATTCACCTTTCAACAGTCCCATCTGGCCTGTGCGTAAACCTACAGGCGACTGGAGACTGACAGTTGACTTTCGTGCCCTCAACGAGGTGACGCCACCCATGAGTGCAGCTGTGCCGGACATGCTGGAACTCCAGTACGAGCTGGAATCGAAGGAGGCTAAATGGTATGCAACCATAGACATTGCTAATGCTTTCTTCTCTATTCCCATAGCAAAGGAGTGCAGGCCTCAGTTTGCATTCACCTGGAGAGGAATCCAGTACCAGTTCAATCGTTTGCCTCAGGGGTGGAAACACAGCTCAACCATCTGTCACTCAGTCATCCACAATGCACTGGAGAAAGGTAAAGCTCCAGAGCACATCCAGTACATCGATGACATCATTGTGTGGGGCCAAACTGCTGAGGAAGTCTTCGAGAAAGGTAACAAAATCATTGACATTCTGTTGCAAGCAGGTTTTGCCATTAAGAGAGACAAGGTCAAAGGACCTGCCAGAGAAATTCAGTTTCTGGGAGTGCGGTGGCAGGATGGTCGCCGTTACATTCCTCAGGATGTGATCAACAAAGTCTCTACCATGGCAGTTCCCACCAGTAAGAAGGACACACTTTCTTTTCTTGGTGTGGTGGGATTTTGGAGACTACACATTCCTGGTTTCAGTCAGATTGTCAAACCTCTGCATGATGTGACTCGTAAGAGAAACAATTTCGAGTGGGGACCTGAACAACAAGCAGCCTTTGATCAAATTAAGCGAGAAATAGTCCATGCAGTGGGCTTGGGTCCTGTGAGATCTGGTCCAGACATTAAAAACATTCTGTACACGGCTGCCAGTGACAATGGTCCAACTTGGAGTCTTTGGCAGAGAGCTCCAAATGAGACACGTGGTCGTCCACTTGGTTTCTGGGGACGTTGTTACAGAGGTTCAGAGACAAATTACACTGCAACAGAGAAAGAGATTCTAGCAGCCTATGAGGGAGTGAAAGCAGCTTCTGAAGTGATTGGAACTGAGTCACAATTGCTTTTAGCTCCTAGACTGCCAGTTCTTAACTGGATGTTCAAGGGCAAAGGTTCATCACCACATCATGCCACAGATGCAACCTGGTCTAAATGGATGGCTTTGATAACCCAACGAGCAGGAATGGGTAATCTTGACCGACCTGGTCTGGTGGAGGTGATCACCAACTGGCCGGAAGGCACAGACTGTTCCAAACCTCCAGAGGAGAAAATAACTCGTGCTGAGGAAGCTCCTCCCTATGGTGATCTCTCCGATCAGGAAAAGAACTATGCTTTGTTCACAGACGGTTCCTGTCGTCTTGTTGGGAACAAGCGAAGATGGAAGTCAGCGGTTTGGAGTCCAACCAGAAGAGTTACCGAAACGAAAGATGGAGAAAGAGAATCCAGTCAGTTCGCTGAGGTAAAAGCTGTTCAACTTGCTCTTGATGTGGCTGAACGTGAGAATTGGCCTATCCTTTACCTCTACACCGACTCGTGGATGGTAGCCAATGCTCTATGGGGTTGGCTGAAGGACTGGAAGAAGAATGGTTGGCAGAGGAAAGGAAAGCCTATTTGGTGTGCTGATCTATGGCAGGACATTGATGCACGGCTGGAGAAAATTCCAGTGAAGGTGCGGCACGTAGATGCACACATGCCTAAGAGCAGAGCAACTGAGGAACATCAACATAACCAGAAGGCAGACCAAGCTGCTAAGATTGCTCAAGTTGATACCAACTCTGAACTTGACATTGACCTTGACTGGAAACACCGAGGTGAGTTGTTCTTAGCTCGGTGGGCCCATGATTCATCTGGACATCAAGGCAGAGATGGAACATACCGATGGGCTCGTGATAGGTCAATTGACTTGTCCATGGACGCTATCACCCAAGTCATCTATGACTGTGACATTTGTGCTGCTATTAAGCAGGCTAAGCGAATCAAGCCCTTATGGTATGGTGAGAGATGGTCAAAGTACAAGTATGGAGAAGCCTGGCAGATTGACTACATCACTTTACCTCGATCTCGTTCTGGCAAGCAGTATGTGCTAACAATGGTAGAAGCCAGCACTGGATGGTTGGAAACCTATCCAGTTCCACAGGCTACTGCACGTAACACCATTGTTGGTTTGGAGAGACAGATCTTGTGGAGACATGGAACTCCAGAGAGAATTGAGTCAGACAATGGTACTCATTTCAAGAACAATCTTGTGAAAAACTGGGCCAAAGAGCATGGTATTGAATGGATCTATCACATACCCTACTATGCACCAGCTTCAGGGAAGATTGAACGCTACAACAGTTTGCTGAAAACCACCCTCAAAGCCATGGGGGGTGGAACTCTGAAAAACTGGGACAAACATTTAGCACAAGCTACTTGGTTGGTAAATAGTAGAGGTTCAGTAAACAGAGCAGGACCTGCACAATCAGATTTGGTCCAACCAGTAGACGGTGATAAAGTTCCTGTTGTACATGAGAAGAATCTGTTAGGGAAAACTGTTTGGGTATTTTCTCCTTCGGGCGAAGGGAAACCTGTCCGAGGGGTGGTTTCTGCTGAAGGTCCTGGTCATACCTACTGGGTAATGCAGGAGAATGGTGAAATCCAGTGTATTCCACAGAGAAATTTAACCTTAGCTGAGAGAGTTTAAATTCAAGCTGTTAGGAGTTTTCTGTTCTAGGTAACATCGGTGCCCAACACTGAGAGAATCTACAATAGAATCTACAGTACATGAGCACGAACCCAATATCACCTGGGAGTCCCTGTTCTGAGCTTTTGAATCACCTACATCTGATTGAAGTGTGAACTGAACTTGTATATATTGTTTTAGTGTAAATATTGGTTTAGATTAGATTGGATAATTCTCAGCGATACTCTGAGCGAAGTAGACAAGGGGTGGATTGTGCTAGTTTGAAGCAAGCTGGAATGTTTTGGTAAAAGAACTAGATAAAGGGCAATGAAATGAAAACAATTGTGTCTACTTCTCTCACAGTTACGCTGAGAACTCTGGGAAGAAGAAAGACTTTTTCTCCATTTTGTCACTCACTCTTGCTTTTGCCTTAGACCTGGTCACATCTCATTAACCCTGCTCCTACTAACCTTGCTCCCTAACCTCTTGGCTGCACCTCTTTTCTTCCTGAGAACTGGGGTAAGGTTGAGAGGGGACCGGGGGGAGGTGTTGGGGTGGTTTGAGAGCCCCTCCTGGGGACTCAGGTTTCTGGGAGGGGAGTTGTGCTTTTGTATTGTTTATCCTTTGTATATTTCTGTATATAATTGTATATAACTGTATATATTGTAAATAGCTGCTTGTAAATTCTGCTAGCTGTAAATAAATTGCTTCATCTATATTCCCAGGGTCCGTCTGAGTTAGCCGGGGCAAATTCAAAACTGTGGGGGGGCGGGGTAACCCCCAAACCATCACACACAGCCTTCCCCATATTCACCAGGCGGGTAACCTGATCATAAAAGGAGATCAGGTTGGTGAGGCAGGACCTGCCCTTCCTAAACCCATGCTGGCTGGGCCTGATCCCTTGGACATCCTGTAGGTGCTTTGTGATGGCACCCAAGATGACCTGTTCCATGACCTTGCCTGGCACTGAGGTCAGGCTCACAGGTCTGTAGTTTTCTGGCTCCTCCTTACGACCCTTCTTGTGCATGGGAATCACATTGGCCAGCTTCCAGTCTTCAGGGACCTCTCCAGTGAGCCAGGACTGCTGATAAATGATGGAGAGTGGCTTGGCCAGCTCAGCTGCCAGCTCTCTCAGCACCCTAGGGTGGATCCCATCCGGTCCCATGGACTTGTGAGGATCCAAGTGACTCAGCAGATCCCTTACTGCTTCCTCATGGATTAGAGGGGGACTGTACTGGTCCCTGACTCCATTCACCACTTCAGGAGTCCAGCTGTCCTGGAGACAATCTGTCCCACCAGTGAAGATTGAGGCAAAGAAGGTGTTAAGCACCTCTGCCTTTTCCTCATCCTTTGTCACTATGTTCCCCTCTCTATCGAGTAAGGACTGGAGGTTGTCCTTGGCCCTTCTCTTGCCATTCATATATTTAAAGAAACACTTTTTATTTTCCTTGGCAGCCGTGGCCAGCCTGAGCTCCAAGTGGGCTTTTGCCTCTCTAATTTTTCCTCTACAAGTCCTAGCAACCTCCTTGAACTTCTCCTGGGACACCTCCCCTCTTTTCCAAAGGTGATACACTCTCTTTTTAATCTTTAATTCCTTCAGTAGCTCCCTGTCCATCCAGCCTGGCTGCCTCCCTCGTCGGCTCATCTTCCGGCTCAGTGGCACTGCCTGCTCCTGTGCCTGCAGGAGTTCTTTCTTGAAGTAGGTCCAACCTTCCTGGACCCCTTTGTTTCTAAGGGCTATTTCCCAAGGAACTTTCTGAATTAGTTCCTTAAATAGGCTGAAGTCTGCCCTTCGGAAGTCCAGTGTGGAGGTTCTGTTGATGCCCCTCCTGGTTTCTCCATGTATTGAAAACTCTATAATTTCATGGTCACTGGACCCCAGGCAGCCTCCAACCACCACATCCCCTACCAGCCCCTCTCTATTTGTGAGCAGCAGGTCAAGCAGGGCTGCCCCCCTGGTAGGCTCACGTAACAGCTGGGATAGGAAGTTGTCTTCCACACGTTGCAGAAACCTTCTAGACTGCTTCTTCTCTGCAGTGTTTAAGTCCCAGCAGATGTCTGGTAGGTTAAAGTCGCCCACCAGAACAAGGGCAGGTGACCTTGAGGCAGCCTCCAGTTGCTTAAAGAGTAATAAATCAACCTCTTCTTCCTGGTTGGGTGGTCTGTAACAGACTCCAACCAGGATATCAGCCTTGTTGGCCTTCGCCTTAAGTCTCACCCATAATGACTCAACTTGAACATCTTTGATTTCTACCTCCACGACATCCAGAGCATCCCTAATACACAGAGCCACTCCCCCGCCCTTCCTCCCTTGCCTGTCTCTCCTGAAGAGTCTGTAGCCATTGATAACAGCACACCAATCATGTGAGCTATCCCACCACATTTCAGTGATGGCGACAATATTATAGTTTTCCTCCAGCACCAGAGTTTCCAGCTCCTCTTGTTTGTTACCCATACTGCGTGCATTAGTGTACATGCACTTCAGCTGGGCTGCTGCTTTGTGGGGTGGCGGGTGATTTGAAAACTGACCCACATACCCCTGGACTGCCACTTGAAATGGTAAGGAATTCTGCATCAGCCAGATAAAATGGGCATCTGTAAGCGGAGTGTAAATAATTGAAAATTGCTTGCCCATTAGGGTAACTACCCTATTCCTGGCTTTCATGACAATATGAGCAAACATTCTGGTTGTGAATAAATAGTTTTTGAAGACTGATGAGGGAAAAAGACCCACTCAAGAAGTAGCAATGGATCTTTCAGGCTGAGATTGCATTGAAAGATGAGACCTAAAGGTTTAACATCATCCCACGAAATTATCAGAAATAGTGGCAAGTCAGGGTCCCAATGATGAGCCTGTCATGATTGTATAGCTTCACAAATTTTTTTAAAGGGCTTCCTCTGCTTCTGGAGTCAGAGAGTGGGGGGCAGACAGATTAATGTCACCTTTTAGGAGTTCAAATCAGAATTAGAAATACCCAGAAGAGGCCATAGCCAATTTATAGAACCTAGTAGTTTTTGAACATCATGCAAATTGCTCACTTGAGTTTGCAGCTGAACCTTCTGAGGTATTATTGTTTGAGCTCTTATTTTCCATCCCAAGTATTGCCAAGGTTCAATTCTCTGTATCTTTTCTTTAGAGATACAAAGACAGGCTTTTTCAATGGCTGCACAAACCTCTTGTACCGCCTGTTCCATGTCAAGTGGATCTTTGGCAGCAATAAGCAAATCATCCATGTAATAACAGAGCAATACCTGAGGAAATTGCTCACGTACCGGAGACAATGCTTTAGCCACATACCACTGACAAATTGTGGGGCTATTTTTCATTCCCTGTGGTAATACAGTCCATTGATAATGCTTTAAAGGTGTTTGCATATTAACACTTGGGATGGAAAAAGCAAACCGAGGAGCATCTTCAGGGTAAAGAGGAATGCTAAAAAAATAATCTTTCAAATCTATGACAGTTAAAGCCCAATTTTTAGGAATCATTGTGGGAGAGGGGAGCCCTGATTGCAATGCTCCCATGGATTCCATAGCATCATTAAATTTTCTTAAATCATGAAGCAGGCACCATTTACCAGATCGTTTTTGAATTACAAAACCAGGAGTATTCCAGGGGCTAAAAGAAGGCACTATGTGCCCTTGCTATAGCTGCTCCTGTACTAACTGTTCCAAGGCATGAAGTTTTTCCTCAGAGAGGGGCAACTGATTTACCCATATAGGAATTAGCATTTTCCAAGATAATTTTGGGGTATCGTGACCATCAGTGGTGTGCTAGTTTGAAGCTAGCTAGAATGTTTTGGTGAGAAGAAGTAGATTACAGGCTGTGAAAAGAAAAGAATGGTGATGTCTACTTCCCTCACAGTCTTGCTAAGGAGTATGGGAACAAGAAATGAAAACGAGATAACATTCTCGCCATTTTCTCTCACTCTCGCTTGGGTTGCTGGCTGAGCAACATCTTACTCCCTGACCTCACCTTCTATTTGGTCTAACCCACTTTGCTTCTTAATCTCTGGCTGAACCTCTATTCTTCCTTGGGACTGGGGTAAGGTTGAGAGGGGTAGGGGGAAGGTGAAGGGGTGGTTAAGAGCCCCTCCTGGGGACTCAGGTTTCTGGGAGGGGAGTTGTGTTTCTATATTACCTTTTACCTTGTATATTTCTGTATATAATTGTATATACTGCAAATATCTGCTTGTATATTGTGCCAGCTGTAAATAAATAGCTTCATTCATATTTCCAGAGCCGTCTGAGACTAGTCCAGGTGATTTCTAAAGTGTAGGGGGCGGGTGACACCCAAACCGTCACATAATTTTATTTGGCGCCCAACGTGGGGCAAATTCATTTTGAGTGATAGTTAATTAACTGCGGGAATCAGAATGAAGCTAATGAAGCAGCTATTTTACATAGTGGGGGCTACTGTGTGGCCTGTTTTCTGTTTTCTTGTGTGTAATTGGATCAAAGCCCAAATTGGTAATTTCTTGCATAATGTAATTTTTAAGAAGGTCAAAGCTAAACTCACAACCATTTTCTGGAATTGGGGCGATTTCATTCTTGGGTATGCTGGTTTTAATGTAACGGAAAATTTTACTAGCAATATTACAGGACTATTTACCAATAATGTTACGGGCAATCAAAGTACTTCTACTGCTGTACTCTGCACTGGTGAGACCACACCTTGAGTACTGTGTTCAGTTCTGGGTCCCCCAGTTTAGAAGGGACATCGAGATGCTTGAGCGTGTCCAGAGAAGGGCGACGAGGCTGGTGAGAGGCCTTGAGCACAAGCCCTATGAGGAGAGGCTGAGGGAGCTGGGATTGTTTAGCCTGGAGAAGAGGAGGCTCAGGGCTGACCTTATTGCTGTCTACAACTACCTGAGGGGTGGTTGTGGCCAGGAGGAGGTTGCTCTCTTCTCTCAGGTGGCCAGCACCAGAGCGAGAGGACACAGCCTCAGGCTACGCCAGGGGAAATTTAGGCTTGAGGTGAGGAGAAAGTTCTTCACTGAGAGAGTCATTGGACACTGGAATGGGCTGCCTGGGGAGGTGGTGGAGTCGCCATCCCTGGGGCTGTTCAAGGCAGGATTGGACGTGGCACTTCTTGGGAGAAGAGGAGGAGGGGTGGCTCTGTATATTAGGGAGTCACTCCATGCCACTGAGCTTGAGGTGAGGGACGAAGGGGTTGAGAGCTTGTGGGTTAAAATCAGAGGGAGGACTAATAAATCTGACATCCTGGTTGGAGTCTGTTATAGACCACCCAACCAGGATGAAGAAACAGACGAGATATTTTACAAACAGCTGGAGGCTGTCTCAAGATCAGATCTTGTCCTGGTGGGCGACTTTAACCTGCCAGATATCTGCTGGGAACTTAATTCAGCAGAGAGGAGGCAGTCCAGGAGATTTCTAGAGTGCATGGAGGACAGCTTCATGTCCCAGCTGTTAAGTGAGCCTACTAGGGGTCAAGCTCAGCTTGACCTGCTGCTCTCCAACAGAGAAGGGCTGGTAGGAGATGTGGCAGTGGGAGGCTGCCTGGGGTGTAGTGATCACGAGTTAGTGGAGTTTTCAATATGCAGGGAGGTAGGGAGGCACTACAACAAAACCTACACCTTGGACTTTGAGAGGCCAAACTTCAATTTGCTTAAGAAACTTATTTCCAAAGTCCCCTGGACAGCAGTCCTTGAGAACAAAGGGGTCCAGGATAGTTGGACCTACTTTAAACAGGAGCTCTTGAAGGCACAGGAGCTGGCAGTTCCCATGTGCCGAAAGATGAGCCGGCGGGGAAGGCGACTAGCCTGGATGAACAAACAGCTCCTGAAGGAATTGGGGGAAAAAAAGAGGGTGTATCACCTCAGGAAGGAGGGGAAGGCTTCTCCTGACGTGTTTAAGGAGATAGCCAGATTATGCAGGAGAAAAATTAGAGAGGCTAAGGCCCAGCTAGAACTTAGGCTGGCCACTTCCGTGAAAGATAACAAAAAGCACCTTTATAAATTTATCAACGCTAAAAGGAAGGGCAAGAAGAGCCTCCACTCCTTACTGGACCAGGAGGGGAATACTATAACTGATGATGTAGAAAAGGCTGAGGTCCTGAATGCCTTCTTCGCCTCAGTTTTCAACAGTAAGGAGGGAGGAGTTCAGGGCAAGTGGCCTCTTGAACTGGGGGATGGGGTCAGGGAGCGGCGTGTTCCCCTGGAAATTCATGAAGAATTAGTTCAGGACCTGCTGAGCCATCTGGACACCCACAAGTCCATGGGACCAGATGGGATCCATCCCAGGGTGCTGAGAGAGCTGGCAGATCATAGAATCATAGAATCATAGAATCAACCACGTTGGAAGAGACCTCCAAGATCATCCAGTCCAACCTATCACCCAGCCCTATCCAGTCAACTAGACCATGGCACTAAGTGCCTCATCCAGTCTTTTCTTGAAGACCCCCAGGGACGGTGCCTCCACCACCTCCCTGGGCAGCCCATTCCAATGGGAAATCACTCTCTCTGTGAAGAACTTCTTCCTAATATCCAGCCTATACCTACCCTGGCACAACTTGAGACTGTGTCCCCTTGTTCTATTGCTGGTTGCCTGGGAGAAGAGGCCACCTCCCACCTGGCTACAATGCCCCTTCAGGTAGTTGTAGACAGTAATACGATCACCCCTGAGCCTCCTCTTCTCCAGGCTAAACAGGCCCAGCTCCCTCAACCTCTCCTCATAGGATTTGTGCTCCAGGCCCCTCACCAGCCTTGTTGCCCTTCTCTGGACATGTTCCAGCACCTCAACATCTTTCTTGAATTGAGGGGCCCAGAACTGGACACAGTACTCAAGGTGTGGCCTGACCAGTGCTGAGTACAGGGGAAGAATAACCTCCCTTGTCCTACTGGCCACACTGTTCCTGATGCAGGCCAGGATGCCATTGGCTCTCTTGGCCACCTGGGCACACTGCTGGCTCATCTTCAGCTTACTATCTTTCAGTACCCCCAGGTCCCTTTCCTCCTGGCTGCTCTCCAGCCACTCAGTCCCCAGCCTATAGTGCTGCTTGGGGTTGTTGTGGCCAAAGTGCAGAACCCTGCACTTGGCCTTGTTAAATCTCATCCCATTGGCCTCTGCCCACCCATCCAGCCTGTCCAGGTCCCTCTGCAGGGCTCTCCTACCTTCCAACAGATCAACACCTGCTCCTAGCTTGGTGTCATCTGCAAACTTACTGATGCTGGACTCAATCCCCTTGTCCAGATCATCAATAAAGATATTGAACAGGACTGGGCCCAGTACTGATCCTTGGGGAACACCACTAGTGACTGGCTGCCAACTGGATGTGGCACCATTCACCACCACTCTCTGAGCTCTGCCATCCAGCCAGTTCTTGATCCAGCACAGAGTGAATCTGTCCAAACCATGAGCTGCCAGCTTGGCTAGGAGCTTCTTGTGGCAGACGGTGTCAAAGGCTTTGCTGAAGTCCAAGTAGACTACATCCACAGCCTTCCCCACATTCACCAGGCGGGTAACCTGATCATAAAAGGAGATCAGGTTGGTGAGGCAGGACCTGCCCTTCCTAAACCCATGCTGGCTGGGCCTGATCCCTTGGCCATCCTGTAGGTGCTTTGTGATGGCACCCAAGATTACCTGTTCCATGACCTTGCCTGGCACTGAGGGCAGGCTCACAAGTCTGTAGTTTTCTGGCTCCTCCTTACGACCCTTCTTGTGCATGGGTATCACATTGGCCAGCTTCCAGTCTTCAGGGACCTTTCCAGTGAGCCAGGACTGCTGATAAATGATGGAGAGTGGCTTGGCCAGCTCAGCTGCCAGCTCTCTCAGCACCCTAGGGTGGATCCCATCCGGTCCCATGGATGTGTGAGGATCCAAATGACGCAGCAGGTCCCTTACTGCTTCCTCATGGATTAGAGGGGGACTGTACTGGTCCCTGACTCCATCCACCACTTCAGGAGTCCAGCTGTCCTGGAGACAACCTGTCCCACTAGTGAAAATTGAGGCAAAGAAGGTGTTAAGCACCTCTGCCTTTTCCTCATCCTTTGTCACTATGTTCCCCTCTCTATCGAGTAAGGACTGGAGGTTGTCCTTGGCCCTTCTCTTGCCATTCATATATTTAAAGAAACACTTTTTATTTTCCTTGGCCAGCCTGAGCTCCAAGTGGGCTTTTGCCTCTCTAATTTTTCCTCTACAAGACCTAGCAACTTCCTTGAACTTCTCCTGGGACACCTTTTTTTTTTTTTTTTTTTTTTTTTTGACAAAGAAAGGTGGAATATTTACTCTATATCACACAGCAGTTCATCAGTATGGCCAGGAACAATAGCCCGGTTATCTTGAGACCAAATCTGCTGCCCTATCCCTGGGATTCATTGTGCCTTCCACTACATGCCAGGGAAATAAAGCACTGACTGTCCTAAGGTACAGTTAGTCAAATATAGCTCAGCTTTTTTTGCCTGTGCAATGCAGAGAAAAAGATGCTTAATAAATTCCAGATTTCACTAACTGAACCTTCATCCTTGTTTTGATTGTTTCATTTACTTTCAACTGCACTTGCCAAACAAATACAAAGCTGAAACTGATATTCAGAGCTTGTTAAGTAGGTCTTCAAGTGTTTTCAGAAAGCATTACCTCTTTAAAATTCCAAACAAATAACCAGTTGGAGAAGTTTGTGTGCTTGTGATTGTTAACAAATATGACTTAATGACAAATATGACTTTATGTGACAGGATGTATCAGCCAGGCACTTCTGAATTTAACAACCATTGCTGTTTCTGTAAGTCTGAGGTTTTTTTTCCTACTAGTTTAGAAGAGATCTGTTAAAAAAAAAGATAATTACCACATAGTAACAATATTTTTTTCATGTCAGAACTAGCCTGATCCAATGTCTCCAAAGAAAATTATACTGGTGGATGTTGCAGAAATAAATAATAGACATGAAGCAGCTCTTCAATACAGTTCATATAAGACTTAGGTAGAAGCGCTAATAGAGCCATTGTCCCCATGCAGCTTTATTAAAACTACCCTAGAGATATAAAAAAGCAGACTGTGACAATGAATGGACAACTAACTGTAATAGTAACAGGAAATGTCACTAAATGTCATTAAAGCCAGACATAACCTAAATGATGGCAGTTGGATAGTATAATGGAAGGATATAATGAGAATATGGCATTTACTTTAAGGACAGTAGGAGATTCAGACTAGTAAATTACTTTAGCAGTAAGAGCCAGTTGGCCAGACCCAGAGAGTGGTGGTGAATGGTGCCACATCCAGCTGGCGGCCAGTCACTAGTGGTGTCCCTCAGGGATCAGTGCTGGGCCCCATCCTCTTTAACATCTTCATAGATGACCTGGATAAGGGCATCGAGTCAGTCATCAGCAAGTTTGCAGATGACACCAAGCTGGGGGCAGATGTCACTGAGTTGGAAGGCAGAAGGGCTCTGCAGCAGGACCTTGACTGCCTGGTCAGATGGGCAGAGTCCAATGGGATGGGATTCAATAGCTCCAAGTGCAGGGTGCTGCACTTTGGCTACAACAACCCCATGCAGAGATACAGGCTAGGGTGGGAGTGGCTGGAGAGCAGCCAGACAGAGAGGGATCT
The DNA here is from genome assembly GCF_015220805.1 of Pogoniulus pusillus. Classification (NCBI taxonomy): domain Eukaryota; kingdom Metazoa; phylum Chordata; class Aves; order Piciformes; family Lybiidae; genus Pogoniulus; species Pogoniulus pusillus. The sequence goes on from NC_087308.1 coordinate 6,196,339, forward strand.
GGGGGTACTGATTGATACCTGCCTGAACATGAGCCAGCAGTGTGCCCAGGTGGCCAAGAGAGCCAGTGGCATCCTGGCCTGCATCAGGAATGGTGTGGTCAGCAGGAGCAGGGAGGTCATTCTGCCCCTGTACTCTGCACTGGTTAGACCACACCTTGAGTACTGTGTTCAGTTCTGGGTCCCCCAGTTTAGAAGGGACATCGAGATGCTTGAGCGTGTCCAGAGAAGGGCGACGAGGCTGGTGAGAGGCCTTGAGCACAAGCCCTATGAGGAGAAGCTGAGGGAGCTGGGATTGTTTAGCCTGGAGAAGAGGAGGCTCAGGGGTGACCTTATTGCTGTCTACAACTACCTGAGGGGTGGTTGTGGCCAGGAGGAGGTTGCTCTCTTCTCTCAGGTGGCCAGCACCAGAGCGAGAGGACACAGCCTCAGGCTGCGCCAGGGGAAATTTAGGCTCGAGGTGAGGAGGAAGTTCTTCACTGAGAGAGTCATTGGACACTGGAATGGGCTGCCTGGGGAGGTGGTGGAGTCGCCGTCCTTGGGGCAGTTCAAGGCAAGGTTTTACGTGGCACTTGGTGCCATGGTCTAGCCTTGAGCTCTGTGGTAAAGGGTTGGACTTGATGATCTGTGAGGTCTCTTCCAACCCTGATGATACTGTGATACTGTGAACACACAGGCTTCAGGCCAGACCCCCAATGATTCAAACCCTCCGGCATAGACGTGAAAGTCTGTTGCTGCGCAGCACGCACTTTTGGCGCCTGCTAAAGCGAAAGCTAAGACGCCACATTTGACAAAGTGTGATTCAAAAGCGGATGTAGGAGAGGGGACCTCTGGTGAGCAAGAGGAGGAAGAGGAGGCGTATAGTCTTCGGGACTTGGTGAACATTCTTAGATCCCAGTACTCTGATGAGAGGAGTGCTGTGAGGTTGGCTGCCAAGAAAGAGGATGGTTCCAATGAGTTTAAGAGTGCTCTTAGGAAAGTTCTGTTGCTAGGCAAGGGACATCCAGATCAACAAGAGGAAGAGGAGAAGGATGACATCCAGGACTCCAACAAACCTCTCAGAGAGGTCAGGGAAGTTAGAAAGGAATACACAAGGGAATCAGGTGAACCAATCCTAAGCTGGCTAGCGAGATGCCGTAGCATTGGTGCAAATGCCCTGCAGGTAGGAGACAAGTCTGCCAAGCAGCTGGGACCACTTATGAAGGAGAGTGGAGTGGACAACTACCTGGAAAGACCTCTTGGTAAGGTTAGCTTGTGGACACACCTTCTGTTGGCTGTGGCTATGAGATATCCTTCCCGAGATGATCTGCCTTGGGAGGCCAAGAAGTGGAACACCATTTAGCAGGGAATTAAGCTTCTGAAGGAATTTGCTGTGAAGGAAGTGCTTTACGGAGATCATGGCACTCATGAGCCTGATGACATTCCTCTTGGAACAGGTCTCATGAAGAAGCTTATTAAGCTTGCTCCTTCATCCTATGCTAATATCTTGGCCAGCAAGTTTCTATCGAGGAGTGATAATGGAAGGTCTTTCACTGTTGGTGAATGCACTGACCAGCTCAGGCAGATAGAGGACAGCTTTTGCCCTTGAACATCCAGTTTAGAACAGGCAGTCTAGGAGCTAAAAGCAATTGTGACTCTGTTCCAATCACTTCAGATGCTGCTTTCACTCCTTCATATGCTGGTAGTATTTCTTTCTCTGTTGGGATGTAATTTTCCTCTGAACCTCTGTAGCTACGTCCCCAGAAACCAAGTGGACGACCACGTGTCTCATTTGGAGCTCTCTGCCAAAGGCTCCAAGTTGGACCATTGTCACTGGCATCCGTGTACAGAATGTTCTTAATGTCTGGACCAGATTGCACAGGTCCCAAGCCCACTGCATGGACTACTTCTCACTTGATCTGATCAAAGGCTGCTTGTTGTTCAGGTCCCTACTCAAAATTGTTTCTCTTACGAGTCCCATCATGCAGAGGTTTGACAATTTGACTGAAACCAGGAATATGTGGTTTCCAAAATCCCACTGCACCCAGGAAAGAGAGAGTCTCCTTCTTATTGTTGGGAGCTGCCATGGTAGAGACTTTGTTGATCACAACCTGAGGAATGTGATGGCGACCATCCTGCCACTACACTCCCAGAAACTGAATTTCTCTGGCAGGTCCTTTGACCTCTTAATGGCAAAACCTGCTTGCAACAGAATGTCAATGATTTTGTTACCTTTCTCGAAGACTTCCTCAGCAGTTTGGCCCCACACAATTGTGGAAGAATTTCTCACCAGTCGAGGACATAAAGTCATAAACATGGGTAACTTGCGCTGAGAACGTCCTTGGTTCCCAGCAAGGCCAGGACATCGAGATGTAAACAACTGAGCACCCCACACACAGCTGCAGTGGGCTGAGACTAGATAACCAAGGGGGCTGGAGTGGGTGGTCTGGAAGGCTGACCCTTAGAATGTTGTGATAAGTTAACCTATGTGCACATTACATGTAACCTTTCAATTATCACCTGTAACCAATCTTAAGCTGAGCATGCCTCTTGCTAGAACGCATATAAGTCGCTGTATCATGGAAATAAAGTGGATTTGACCATCTAACCATATTGGTGAACAAAGAGTCATCTTCCCATAGCGCTCCACCAAACGTGTTCTCCAACATCTGTCGCTTGAACAGAGGAGTCAGGACACAAGCCGGCCGCAGGTGAGACTGCGTTGGGGGCCAGAGGGTTGGCCCAGAGAAGAGGGGGCCGATTATCTTGTGGGACGTTCTCCGAATCGGAGGAAGTAAGCGTCATTCGGTACCACTGGGCCGGGTAGCGCTGCCCGGAGGTTGCAGTAGTCTGGACGTTCATTTCCGGACTGAACAGCCCGTGTGTAAGATAGGCCGTCATGGAAGCTGAGGCGGCATTAGGTTTTCTGGCGTGTATTCTTTCTAAGAGAGGGCTTCCGTCAGATCTAAAGAAGCTCCGTGAGCTGTTGGCCTGGGCGCAGTCGCGGGGCCTTGTGAGTGAGCCTCCCATGGTTTTTAATCAGACGCGTGGCAGGAGGTCGGAGACGCGTTGTGAGATGCAGTTATTAACGATGGAAAAGATTCTAAGACGGCCCGCCACTAGGTTCCACCTGGCGCGATGTGCTCCGCATGTTGCTGGTGATGAAGGCCGAGAGGAACGCGGCGCTGGCAGTGTCTCAGCTTCTGGCCGTGCCAGTTGTGGCAGAAAGTTCTGACGAGTGCGCGACGCCAGTTTCCTCCTCTGCCCCCGCCCCGGATGCCCCGTCGCTGCCGGCGGTCAAGAAGGAGAGCTCCGTAGCCTGGTTTTTCGGTCTTAGCAGGGTGGGTCCGGTTAAGGGGATGACTGGGAAGATTGCCAGCTCTGTGGCAGAGTTGAAAAAGAGTGTTCAGGACAGTTCGGGCAGTCAGCCATGTCCCCCTCCCCGTGAACCGCCTCCGCCCCCGCCCCGCTCCGGCCACGCCCGATACACCGGCCACACCCGATAAACCGGCCGTTGGCACCTCCGAGCCTGATGGTGGCGCTGCGGCCGCAGGGGCGTGCTCCAGCAGTTCGGCGTGCGTCAGTGGCCATCAGTCCCCCGCGGCTTCCGCTGACGACACTGAGCGGACGCTGGATCGGGTGGTTAAGTTCTTAGAAAAATGGACTCCGGACCACGCTAGGTAACTTGCAGGGCTGATATGCCCGGCGACTCTACCCGCCCCGGCGCTCCCTGCCCCATCATCCGGCCGCTCGTTGGCTGAGCACCTCCAAGAGATGCCAGAGCCAGATGAGGAGACCCAAAAGACGGCATCTCAGCATAATATGAAGTGGTCCGGTGTCATTAAGAACGCTATTCTTGAGGGGGAGTGGCACCCGGCACAGTCCACCGCCTTTCCCGTAATAACTGGGGCGGATGGTAACGCGCGCTGGGATGCCTGGGAGTGGAAGCCCCTGGAGCGGGTGCAGAAGGCTGTTAAGGAATATGGGGTGCGATCGGAACCCGCTAGGCAGATGCTGGATTGGTTGTTTTCCGCTGACCGTTGCATGCCTGTGGACTGCCGCAATCTAGCCACTCTTATTCTGACACCTTCCCAGTTTCTCCTGTGGGAGAGAGAGTGGTCCCGGCAGGCAACCAGGGAAGCCGCTCGACATCAGAGGGCCAGTGATCCTTTGAACGGGATTACACCCGACATCTTGACCGGTCAGGGCAGTTATCAGGCTACAGAGGTGCAGCTTCGTTTTCCGCAAGAGCTTCACGATCTGTCTGCCCGGCTTGCGTTGCAGGCCTTTTATTCTGCTCCTGGGTTGACACCTGGTCCCTCCTATGCGGGGATCCGACAGGGGACGAATGAAGAATATAGCCATTTTGTCGATCGGCTGTGGGCTACACTGACACATGAGGGCGACCTAGACGATAGCACTAAGGCAGGGCTGATGAAGTGCATGGCATTTGAAAACACCAACCCTAAGACCCGGGGTATTTTAGCCACCTTGCCTGCAGGGGCAGCTGTGGAAGACATGCTGGAACGGGTGGCCCGTGCGCAGGGTCGAGAGCAGTATGCGCTCATTGCGGACGCCGTGCAGGCATCTAATCGGGCTACGGCGGGAGAATTGGCTCACGCGGTGGGACAGGCAGTGGAGACTGCACTTGATAAAAGGGTCTTTCTTGTTTCCACAAAGCATCGGAAGCGCAGCGCGACCACGGTCAGCTGCTACCACTGCAGCCAGCCGGGTCACGTCCGGCGGCGCTGTTCCGTCTCGGTGTGATGCGATCACTGCCAGTCTCCTGGCCACGCCACGGCAGTCTGCTATTCAGGAAACTCCAAGGCCAGCGCGAGCGGCCGCTGTTGCGGAGGGCAGGAATTAATTTGTGGCCGAGTTGGTAATTTATCAAAAAAAGTTATTTTTTATTTTCCCAAAAACCCGCCCATACAACTATATATACAAAGATTAATTTAGTTTAATAAGCAGATTCAGTTGCATGAGAATTAATCTACATGGATACCATCAATAATCTGACTATATTGGAAGTCAGAAGTTGGAAAAGGCGTCGGCTATTAATTAATAGCGGTTTCTTACTAAATTAAGCTAAGCCAAATAACTCACTCAGGCTGACTCATGCGGTCTGTGTTCCTCCTCCAGCAGCTGCAGGTGTCGTTAAGGGTCGTTAGGCACACAAAGGTGTCAGTAGGAAAGCGAATTCCTGAAGGTCTCTGCAGTCCAGCCGAGGGGAGTGTGTGAGCTCAGGCAGGCACATACGTCCAGGCACAGGCAAAATCCAAAGCAGGAACCCCAAAGGCGGGAAGACCCCCAATATTTATAACCTTCGCTAGACAAAGGGCAGAGCTACCACACCTTAGGCACGAAAGCGCACGGCCAATCCCAGCCTGGCTCCAGTGCGGGAACTCACGGGGCAGTTGCCCCCTTCACGGGGCAGTCCTCCCCCCCTTCACAGCTGCAGGGCAGGCGAGGGGTGGGGAAACCAGGCAGCTTTTCCCCTTTCCCCCCGAAGTCTGAGCAGGAGAGGAATTTAGGGGTACAGGACTCCAGGACAGCCGTGTGAAGACACAAGTAGCCGTGGCGCAGGACGAGGCGCTGAGTATCTTGACACCCATTACCCAGCCACCATCGGCAGCCTTGGGGTCGACTTGGCAACAGCAGTAAGCGTCACCTTGCAGGATACACGAGTCACGAATATTCCTACCACCGCCTCGGGTCCCCTTTCTACCTTACGGGGCTCTTTGGGAGGGCTTCTCCTCGGGCGGTCATCGGCTAGTCTCAAAGGTCTTCTCGTGGTACCAGGACTCATCGATGATGACTATATGGGGACGATAGCTATAATGGCGTACACGATTGCCCCACCCTTGTTTGTCCCGTGTGATGGTTTGGGCTCTTACCCGCCCCCCCCCACTTTTGTAATTGCCCCAGTGTCGTGGAACGCAGTTTCACGAGAAATTCATGGGGAAAACACGCGAGGCTGGCTTGCAGAGACCAAGTGATTTATTGCTAAATGTGAAGATCCCCTTCCCGAGAACCGAGTCACCCACGTGAATTATTTTTGATTAGGCTAGAGTAACATTTCAGAAAATGGTTGTGATGGTTTGGGGGTTACCCCGCCCCTCCCACACTTTGTATTTGCCCCAGCTAACTCAGACGGCCTCTGGGAATATAGATGAAGCAATTTATTTACAGCTAGCAGAATTTACAAGCAGCTATTTACAATATATACAATTATATACAATTATATACAGAAATATACAAAGGATAAACAATACAAAAGCACAACTCCCCTCCCAGAAACCTAAGTCCCCAGGAGGGGCTTTTAAACCACCCCAACACCTCCCCCCGGCCCTCTCAACCTTACCCCAGTTCTCAGGAAGAAAAGAGGTGCAGCCAAGAGGTTAGGGAGCAAGGTTAGTAGGAGCAGGGTTAATGAGATGTGACCAGGTCCAAGGCAAAAGCAAGAGTGAGAGACAAAATGGAGAATGTTTTCTTCTTCTTCCCAGAGTTCTCAGCGTGACTGTGAGAGAAGTAGACACAATTGTTTTCATTTCACTGCCCATTATCTAGTTCTGTTACCAAAACATTCCAGCTTGCTTCAAACTAGCACAATCCACCCCTTGTCTACTTCGCTCAGAGTATCGCTGAGAATTATCCAATCTAATCTAAACCAATATTTACAATAAACCAATATATACAAGTTCAGTTCACACTTCAATCAGATGTAGGTGATTCAAAAGCTCAGAACAGGGACTCCCAGGTGATGCTGGGTTCGTGCTCACGTACTGTAGATTCTATCGTAGATTCTCTCAGTGTTGGGCGCCGCTGTTACCTAGAACAGAAAAACTCCTAACAGCTTGAATTTAAACTCTCTCAGCTAAGGTTAGATTTCTCTGTGGAATACACTGGATTTCACCATTCTCCTGCATTACCCAGTAGGTATGACCAGGACCTTCAGCAGACACCACCCCTCGGACAGGTTTCCCTTCGCCCGAAGGAGAAAATACCCAAACGGCTTTCCCTAACAGATTCTTCTCACGTACAACAGGAACTTTATCACCGTCTACTGTTTGGACCAAATCTGATTGTGCAGGTCCTGCTCTGTTTACTGAACCTCTACTATTTAACAACCAGGTAGCTTGTGCTAAATGTTTGTCCCAGTTTTTCAGAGTTCCACCCTCCATGGCTTTTAGGGTGGTTTTCAGTAAACCGTTGTAGCGTTCAATCTTCCCTGAAGCTGGTGCATAGTAGGGTATGCGATAGATCCATTCAATACCATGCTCTTTGGCCCAATTTTTCACAAGATTGTTCTTGAAATGAGTACCATTGTCTGACCCGATTCTTTCTGGAGTTCCATGTCTCCACAAGATCTGTCTCTCCAAACCAACAATGGTGTTACGTGCAGTTGCATGTGGAACTGGATAGGTTTCCAACCATCCAGTGCTGGCTTCTACCATCGTTAGCACATACTGCTTGCCAGAACGAGATCGAGGTAAAGTGATGTAGTCAATCTGCCAGGCTTCACCATACTTGTACTTTGACCATCTATCACCATACCATAAGGGCTTGACTCGCTTAGCCTGCTTAATAGCAGCACAAATGTCACAGTCATAGATGACTTGGGTGATAGCGTCCACGGACAAGTCAATTGACCTATCGCGAGCCCATCGGTATGTTCCATCTCTGCCTTGATGTCCAGATGAATCATGGGCCCACCGAGCTAAGAACAGCTCACCTCGGTGTTTCCAATCAAGGTCAATGTCAAGATCAGAGTTGGTATCAACTTGAGCAATCTTAGCAGCTTGGTCTGCCTTCTGGTTGTGTTGATGTTCCTCAGTGGCTCTGCTCTTGGGCATGTGTGCGTCTACGTGCCGCACCTTCACTGGAATTTTCTCCAGCCGTGCATCAATGTCCTGCCATAGATCAGCACACCAAATAGGCTTTCCTTTCCTCTGCCAACCATTCTTCTTCCAGTCCTTTAGCCAACCCCATAGAGCATTGGCTACCATCCATGAGTCAGTGTAGAGGAAAAGGATAGGCCAATTCTCACGTTCAGCCACATCAAGAGCAAGTTGGACAGCTTTTACCTCACCGAACTGACTGGATTCTCCTTCTCCATCTTTCGTTTCGGTAACTCTCCTGGTAGGACTCCAAACTGCTGACTTCCATATTCGCTTGTTCCCAACAAGACGACAGGAACCATCTGTGAACAAAGCATAGTTCTTTTCCTGATCAGAGAGATCACCATAGGGAGGAGCTTCCTCAGCACGAGTTATTTTCTCCTCTGGAGGTTTGGAACAGTCTGTGCCTTCCGGCTAGTTGCTGATCACCTCCACCAGACCAGGTCGGTCAAGATTACCCATTCCTGCTCGTTGGGTTATCAAAGCCATCCATTTAGACCAGGTTGCATCTGTGGCATGATGTGGTGATGAACCTTTGCCTTTGAACATCCAGTTAAGAACTGGCAGTCTAGGAGCTAAAAGCAATTGTGACTCAGTTCCAATCACCTCTGAAGCTGCTTTCACTCCATCATAGGCTGCTAGAATCTCTTTCTCTGTTGCGGTATAATTTGTCTCTGAACCTCTTTAACAACGTCCCCAGAAACCAAGTGGACGACCACGTGTCTCATTTGGAGCTCTCTGCCAAAGACTCCAAGTTGGACCATTGTCACTGGCAGCCGTGTACAGAATGTTTTTAATGTCCAGACCAGATTGCACAGGTCCCAAGCGCGCTGCATGGACTATTTCACGTTTGATCTGATCAAAGGCTGCTTGTTGTTCAAGTCCCCACTCGAAATTGTTTCTCTTACGAGTTACATCATGCAGAGGTTTGACAATCTGACTGAAACCAGGAATGTGTAGTCTCCAAAATCCCACCACACCAAGAAAAGAAAGTGTGTCCTTCTTACTGGTGGGAACTGCCATGGTAGAGACTTTGTTGATCACATCCTGAGGAATGTAACGGCGACCATCCTGCCACCGCACTCCCAGAAACTGAATTTCATTGGCAGGTCCTTTGACCTTGTCTCTCTTAATGGCAAAACCTGCTTGCAACAGAATGTCAATGATTTTGTTACGGTTCTCCAAGACTTCCTCAGCAGTTTGGCCCCACACAATGATGTCGTCGATGTACTGGATGTGCTCTGGAGCTTTACCTTTCTCCAGTGCATTGTGGATGACTGAGTGACAGATTGTTGAGCTGTGTTTCCACCCCTGAGGCAAACGGTTGAACTGGCACTGGATTCCTCTCCAGGTGAATGCAAACTGAGGCCTGCACTCCTTTGCTATGGGAATAGAGAAGAAAGCATTAGAAATGTCTATGGTTCCATACCACTTAGCCTCCTTCGATTCCAGCTCGTACTGGAGTTCCAGCATGTCCGGCACAGCTGCCCTCATGGGTGGAGTCACCTCGTTGAGGGCACGAAAGTCTACTGTGAGTCTCCAGTCACCGTTAGGTTTACGCACAGGCCAGATGGGACTCTTGAAAGGTGAATGAGCTTTCTCGATGACAGCCTGATCCTCCAGTTGATGAATCAGCTGATGAATGGGCAACAAAGAGTCACGGTTAGTTCTGTACTGCCTGTGATGAACAGTTTGAGTTGCAATTGGCACTTCCAAATCCTCTATGTCATGATGTCCCACAACTGCAGATTCATCTGAAAGTTGAGGTCTAAGAGACAATTTAAATTTACCATCCTCAATCTCTACAGATGCTATTCCAAAAGCCCATTTGTGACCCTTAGGATCTTTGAAACAACCTTGTCTCAAAAAGTCAATTCCCAAAATGCAAGGTGCATCCGGACCAGTTACAATAGTATGTGTCTTCCACTCTTTACCTGTTAAACTGATCTCAGCCTGTATCTTAGTTAACTCTTGAGATCCACCAGTGATTCCAAAAATAGATATGGACTCTGTCCCTTTACAATTTGATGCCAATAAAGTACACTGAGCATCTGTATCAACTAAAGCCCTGTATTTCTGAACTTTTGAACTGCCAGGCCACCTAATGAATACATTCCAATAGATTCGGTTCTCTCCACTATCCATTTCCTCCTCCTGGCTGGAGGCAGGGCACCCCTAATGCTGAACATGGCATGTAGTGTGTACACAGTGATTGGTATTGTTGTGAGAGGAATTGCAACTGTTGGAACAATTGCAGTTGCTCTCGGGAGCTGAAGAAGTGGCAGCTACTTTCCTGTCATTGCTGCCTCTGTTTCTGCCACTCTGCAGTTCCCTGACTGTCTTTGAAAGAGCTGAAGTCGGTTTACCATCCCATTTGTTCATGTTCTCACCATATGTGTCAAGCAGAAGTATCCACAGTGACGCACGTGATTGCTGATGTCTGTGTGGAATTTGTCTCCTCCTGGGCTGGAATTGCCTTGCAGGATGTGGGCGTCTTTTCCTGATGGCAGAAACGTGCACCCATTCAGATGATGCAAGAATGGTATCCTTTACCAGATTGGAAATTGAGGTTGTAAGGTCCTCCTTCAGTTCTTTCATGCCATTTCTAATGCCATTCTCAATACCTTCCTTAAGCCCTGTAGTCATAGTCTTTATGGCACAGATTATACCAGAGTGTGACAAGCTATCCTCTATCTGCCTGAGCTGGTCAGTGAATTCACCAACAGTGAAAGATCTTCCATTATCACTCCTTGATAGAAACTTGCTGGCCAAGATGTTGGCATAGGATGAAGGAGCAAGCTTAATCAGCTTCTTCATGAGACCTGTTCCCTGGCCTGGCCTGGTTGTCCCTGGCCTAACAGAACCTTCCTCATAGCACTCTTAAACTCATTGGAACCATCCTCTCTCTTGGCAGCCATCCTCACAGCGCTCTTCTCATTTGAGTATTGATGTCTCAGCACATTCGCAAGGTCTCGCAGACTAACTATCTCCTCTTCCTCTTGCTGATCACCAGAGGTCCCCTCTCTTACATCCTCCTGTGAACCACACTTTGTCTTAGCTTTTGCCTTAGCAGGTGCCAGAAGGGCCTGAGCAGCAACAGACTTGGACGTGTCTGCTGGAGGGTTTGAGTTATTGGGGGTCTGACCTGGAGGGTTTGAATTATTAGGGGTCTGACCTGGAGCTTGTGAGTTCAAATCTGCCTTAGAATTTACAGGGCTCTGGTTCTGGTCTGCTGGCTGGGGATTCGAATTGGCTGTGCTGGTGTCGTTAGGATTTGGACTGACTGGGCTAGCGTTACCAGCATTAGTGTTATTAGCATTAGTGGGATTATTTGCCTGTCCTCCTGGGATGCCTGCCAACCCTGATGTGTTATCATTGTTGCTCGGAACGTTCTGATTTTGGGTACCTGCCTGTGCTCCTGGGACTCCTGCCAAACTCTGCGGATTGTTGTTGTTATCATTATTATTGTTTATGTTACCGGCGGGAACATTGGCCGTGTTCCCAGCACTTGGAGAAGGAGGGGCAGAGGCTGGCAGGGGGGAAGCAGATAACTGTGTTCCCTTGCTTTGTTGTGAAAGAGACTGCTTCTGAGACACAGAATTTTTCCTAGTTCTTACAGAAGCTGGTTTTGAATTTTTCACACATAATACCAAAATTAATATGAATATTAAAATCATAAGAGCCATGATAATGCACAGCAACCCCGCCACAGTTTCTTTTCTGTAAAAATCCTTGCATGGACTTGGTATTTCAGTTTGGGGCTGGATGACCCTCATGAGAGCAGTAGATAAAGCAGAACCTCGATTGATTGTAACATTATTGACCAGAGCTCCTGTAATATTACTAGTAATATTCTCAGAGATATTAAAACCAACATAACCAAGGATAAAATCACCCCAGCTCCAGAACATGCTTGAAACTTTGGCTTTAGCCTTCTTATAATCTAAATCAATGAAATAAGCAACAATTTGAGCCTTTATCCAACTAAATGCCAAGAAAACAAAACCAGACCGGAGTAACGCCCCAAACAAGTACAATAGCTGCCTTATTAGCTCCATCTTAATTCCCAGAGTTAATTACCAGTCACTCAAATATATCTAGCCCCACGTTGGGAAAGCCAATAAAAAATGTGATGGTTTGGGCTCTTACCCGCCCCCCCCCACTTTTGGAATTGCCCCAGCTAACTCAGATGGCCTCTGGGAATATAAATGAAGCTATTTATTTTACAGCAGCAAATATACAGGCAGCTATTTACAATATATACAGTTATATACAGAAATATACAAAGGATAAACAATACAGAAGCACAACTCCCCTCCCAGAAACCTGAGTCCCCAGGAGGGGCTCTCAAACCACCCCAACACCTCCCCTGGCCCTCTCAACCTTACCCCAGTTCCCAGGAAGAAGAGAGGTGCAGCCAAGAGGTTAGGGAGCAAGGTTAGTGGGAGCAGGGTTAATGAGATGTGGCTAGGTCTGAAGGCAAAGGCAGAATGAAAAGACAAAGTGGAGAATGTTCTTCTTCCCAGAGTTCTCAGCGTGACTGTGAGCGAAGGAGACACAACCATGTTTTCCTTTTCACTGCCCGTTATCTAGTTCTTTTACCAAAACATTCTAGCGTGCTTCAAACTAGCACATCCCGGCTGGCAGTAAAATCGCGCAGCTTGCTGCATTCCCTCTGCCGCGGCCGCCAGCCCCCCCTCCCCGAACGCCGCGGGTGGGAGGGTTTGGCTCTACCGGACCAGCAATTTGCTTCACTAGGATTCTGACGCAGAGGCCCATGATCACTCTGTAAGTATCTGCCCATGGGGAGGCAGTGACGCTCCCAGCTATGGTCGACACAGGTGCCGATGTTACCATCGTTAATCGGACCCTGTGGCCATTCCTGCATCATCTGAATGGGTGCATGCTTCTGCCATCAGGAACAGATGCCCACCTCCTGCAAGGCAATTCCAGCCCAGGAGGAGACAAATTCCACCTAGACATCAGCAATCACGTGCATCACTGTGGATAATTCTGCGTGACCAATTTGGTGAGAACATGAACAAGTGGGATGGTCAACCTACTACAGCTCTTTCAAAGAGAGTCAGGGAACTGCAGAGTGGCAGAAACAGAGGCAGAAATGCCAGAAAAGTAGCTGTCACTTCTTCAGCTCCCGAGAGCAACTGCAATTATTCCAACAATTGCAATCCCTCTCACAACAATACCAATCATTGTGCACACCCCACATGCCATGTTCAGCATTAGGGGTGCCCTGCCTCCAGCCAGGAGGAGGAAAGGGATAGTGGGAAGAACCAAATCTACTGGAATGTATTCATTAGGTGGCCTGGCAGTTGAAAAGTTCGGAAATACAGGGCTTTAGTTGACACAGGTGCTCAGTGTGCTTTATTGCCATCCAATTGCAAAGGGATGTCGTGGATGCGGTTTCTCAGTGCCTACGCCTATTTGGCAGAGGGGATGTGATGGTTTGGGTGTTACCCGCCCCCCCCCCCCCGCTTTAGAAATCACCCAGACTCTGGGAATATAAATGAAGCTATTTATTTACAGCTTGCACAATATACAAGCAGATATTTACAGTATATACAGTTATATACAGAAATATATAAGGTAAAAGTAATACAGAAACACAACTCCCCTCCCAGAAACCTGAGTCCCCAGGAGGGGCTCTCAACCACCCCTTCACCTTCCCCCTGCCCCTCTCAACCTTACCCCAGTCCTAAAGAAGAATAGCGGTTCAGCCAAGAGGTTAAGAAGCAAAGGTGAGTGGAAGGTGAAGTTATAGAGATGCAGCTCAGTCAGAAGCTCAAGGCAGAGAGCGACAAAATGGCGAGAGTGTTGTCTAATGTTTTCCTTTCTTCTTCAGGAAGACTCTGAGGGGAGTAGACATCACCATTGTTTTCCTTTCACATCCTATGATCTAGTTCCTCTCACCAAAACATTCTAGCTTGCTTCAAACTAGCACAGGGGAGAAATTAATTAATGCGAGAGGATATTTATAAAAAATAAGTATTTATTAACTTCCAATATTTCAACTCTCACCACCTCCAACCACTGAACTTTAATATTACAGGGTTCTTTACACGCTTATGAAGACATTTTAGGATATATATCTACAGAAACCTATTAGTAACCAGCAAACATTCAAACATTAACAGAGAGAGAGAGAGAGTTTCCCCGTGGCTCAATGCTGCCTAAGGTCTTGTACTGTTTGCCCAGCAAAGCTGAACTGAAAACTGCTCTCTGCTTTATGGCAGAGGTAATAGAAATTACAGAGGCATCTACTCACAATTCTTATCAATTATTAATCACCCTCCAGGGCTGCGTCAGCCTATTGCAAGTGTCCACTTCTTCAGGATCTCTGCCTGTGGACTTCTAGGCTGGAATCCTCCGGTGTCAGGGGAAATGGCAGGCTCTGCTCATTACTGCTGCTGGATTCTGCTGGTTGCTCTCTCCAGGGGTACGCAGGCAGGATCTCCAGGTGCAGAGGCAGGATTCTGTGCAGTCTGAGCACGGGGGTCTGTCATGGAGAGTAGCAGAAGCCCTTAGCAGGCCTCCCTGTTGTGAAAGTTATAGTGTCTCACATTAATGCCAGGAGCATCGCAAAACCAAAACAATCCTTCAGTCCCATGAGAAAGTCTCTCCCTAGTCGAGATAAAAGGTAAACAATGGCCACTGTTTTGGTTAGGGGGAACGGCAGTTCTCATGCCCGCTCAACACCTGGTGTGGGCCGAACTTGGGGTGGTCTTAGAAATTGTTTTGGTAGAAATTCTCCAATTGTATGGATTGATTATAACTTTGTGCCAATCTGTAAGAATAACGTAAAATAGCCTGGACTGGTGGGATACACCTCTTTGAAAACATTATAAAATGGTGTGCCTGCCTGGATTGGGAGCTCGCTCACTCGCTCGCTCGCTCTCTCTCTTTGCTCTCAGCTCTATGCCTGCTCGCTGCCTGCTTCGTTCCTGATTGGCCCTGCCCGATGAAGGGGCCACAAAGGCCTGAAGTCCGTTTAGGCCCAATCCTGACAAACAAAGGGACACCGCCCAAAACTTCGAACTTTGATGAATTGAACTGCGGAACAGTGAGTAAATCAAAGAAAAGACTCTTCTACCTAAAGACTGAATAACTTTAAAGACTCAAAGGAACTCTAAAGAAATCACAGACTCTCTTTTATTTGCCATTTTCTGAAATGTTATTCTACAACCTCAGATCAAAAGAATTCACATGGGGAATTTAGTTCGGGAGGGGGATCTCCATGTTTGAGCAATAAATCACTTGAAATTTACAAGTGAGCCTTCGCGTATTTTCCCCTAATCCCCCCAAACTATCTTCCGTGACAGGGTCCTACGCTTGCTCCTCAGGCCGATCGAACGCAGACAAGTGGGTCTGCTCCTGGCAACCCACAGCAATGGTGCACACCAGGCACTCATACAAAGGCAGGCATAAAGCTGCAAGGGAGTACACAGGCTGGAACAGGTGGTTAAGATGTTAGAAAAATGGACACCCGAACGTGCGAAACAACAGGATGGGCCACTGCGCCCGGTGACTCTGGCCGCCCCGACACCCCCCTCCTTCACCAGCGGCTCGCCCACTGGCCAAGCACCTTTGGGGGATCCAGGAGCCGGACGCTGTGACTCAGGAAAAAGCATTACAGCATAATATTAAGTGGTCTGGTGTCATCAAAAATGCCCTGTTCGAGGGAGAGTGGCACCCTGTGCATTCCATGGCTTTCCCTGTGATAACCGGGGCAACTGGCAAGGCACGCTGGGATGCCTGGGAGTGGAAGCCCCTGGAGCGTGTGCAGAAGGCAGTTAAAGAATTCGGGATACGATCAGAACCCGCCAGACAGATATTAGATTGTCTGTTTTCCGCTGCATGCAGGTAGACTGCCATAACTTGGCCAGTCTTATCCTGACCCCTTCCCAGTTTCTCCTGTGGGAAAGGGAACGGTTTCAGCAGGCAAGCAAGGAAGCCACTCGGCACCAGCGGGACGGAGATCCCCTGAACGGCATTACGCCCGACATTCTAACTGGTCAGGGCAGCTACCAGTCTATCGAGGTACAGCTGCGTTTCCCGCAGGAACTTCACAATCTGTCTGCCCGGTTGGCATTACAAGCCTTTTATACCGCTCCCAGCTTAACACCCGGTCCCTCCTATGTGGGAATCAGGCAGGGGATGAACGAGGAGTATAGTCACTTTATTGACCAACTGTGGGCAGCTTTAACACATGAAGGGGAGTTGGATGATAGCACCAAAGCAGAGCTGATGAAGAGCATGGCATTTGAAAACACTAATCCCAAGACTAGTGGCATTTTAGCCACGTTGCCCGCAGGGGCATTGGTAGAAGACATGTTAGAGTGGGTGGCTCGTGCCCAGGGTCGGGAGCAGTACGCTCTTGTGGCAGACGCTGTGCATGCATCTAATCAAGCTACATCAGGGGAATTAGCCCAAGCGGTGGGTCAGGCGGTCGAGTCCGTGCTTGACAGAAAGGTCCTTCTTGTTTCGGCAAAGCAGCGGAAGGGCTGCCCGACGCCAGCGGGCTGCTACCACTGTGGCCAGCTGGGTCACACGAGACGACACTGCTCGGTCTCGGTGTGGTGCAACCACTGCCAGTCTCCTGGCCATGCCACAGCAGTCTGACGGTCGGGAAACTTCAAAGCCAGCGCGAGCAGCCACACGAAGACAACAATAGCTGTAGCGCAGGATGAGCCAAAGTGTACCTGGACACCCACCACCCAGCCACCAGTGGCTCTAGCTACTTTATCAGCTCTATCGTACCTTGTCCTAGTCCAGAATCTGGTCAGTGACTTGTAATGTGGATTTCAGTGCTCATGCTCTTGCTGAGAGAGGCAATGCACCTGAGTTCTAGTAATAAGTGTGCTAGTCTGTCCTGTTTGGTGCTTTCTGTGTCTGTATGACGTTCTGGAAGGAGTGTGCAAGAATACCCATTCTATGATTTTCCACTCATTGTCAGTGGGACTGGCATCTCTGCTATTTCCTAGCAATGTCCCCCTCTTTCTTTTGCCACTGAGCAATGAGTTCAAAAGGTGTTGCTGCCTAGTCTGTAGAAGGAATTAACCAGTAAGGTGACGGGTGAATACCCCAGTCAGGAATTATTGGCTATCATCTTGAGTGCAAACTGTCATTATCTGGTGGATAAAAAGATGCACCTGTGTGCATCTGTGCCTGTAACAGGGGCAAAAAATGGTTCTAAGTCTTCATCAGTTATTCTCACTATCTGTTCCATAAACTTTCTGACATCTGGCATTGTACTCAAGTCCGTGTGTAAGTCAATCTCCTGAGGTCTGACTCTGGCCTCAGTAATTTTCCAGCTCAAAACAGTTCCAAGGCTCTGATGCTTCCAGCGAGATAAAAAAAAAAAATCAAACCTGCAGAGATAAGGGAGAGACAGAGGAGGCGGGGGGGGAATGGGGCCCCATGGACCTCTACACAGGTGGAGGGTGGGGGGAGGGGGGGTGAAGGAGGAGGAGGGGGGCCAGCCCCAGCACCGCTGGTGTCCTCTGCTCTCCATCTTGCCCAGCCACCAGCTGTTTCTTTTCTTCCTTCTCCCTCATACTCCTGTCCTTATCCTTAGTATGAAAGCTACTCTGGAAACTTTTAAACTGCTGCCTTTCCTCTCAGACTCATTCAAGACAAACAGCGAGAGAATCAAGGCAAAGAGCTGACAGTCTCTGTTCTCGGCTGAGGGGCGCGGTCCGCTGAGCACGGGGCGGGTGGCTGGGGGGGGGTGTGTGCTAGTTTGAAGCAAGCTGGAATGTTTTGGTAAAAGAACTAGACAATGGGCAGTGAAAAGGAAAACATGGTTGTGTCGACTCCTCTCACAGTCACGCTGAGAACTCTGGGAAGAAGAAGTAAACATTCTCCATTTTGTCTTTCATTCTGCCTTTGCCTTCAGACCTAGTCACATCTCATTAACCTTGCTCCCACTAACCTTGCTCCCTAACCTCTTGGCTGCACCTCTATTCTTCCTGGGAACTGGGTAAGGTTGAGAGGGGCCGGGGAAGGTGTTGGGGTGATTTGAGAGCCCCTCCTGGGGACTCAGGTTTCTGGGAGGGGAGTTGTGCTTCTGTATTGTTTATCCTTTGTATATTTCTGTATATAACTGTATATATTGTAAATAGCTGCTTGTATATTTGCTGCTGTAAAATAAATAGCTTCATTTATATTCCTGGAGTCCCTTCTGAGTTAGCTGGGGCAAATTCAAAAGTGGGGGGGGGCGGGTTAATGCCCAAACCATCACATTTTTAATTGGCACCCAATGTGGGGCTAAATTTATTTGAGTGACTGTTCATTAGCTCTGGGAATTAAAATGAAGCCAATAAAGCAGCTATTGTACTTGTGTGGGGCGTTACTCTGGTCTGGTTTCATTTTCTTGGCATTTAGTTGGATAAAAGCTCAAATTGTTGCTTATTTTATTGATTTAGCTTATAAGAAGGCTAAAGCCAAAGTTTCAAGCATGTTCTGGGCCTGGGGTGATTTTATCCTTGGTTATGCTGGTTTTAATGTCACTGAGAATATTACAAGTAACATTACAGAAGCACTTATCAATAATGTTACAATCCATAGAAATTCTGCTTTAAACACTGCGCTAATGAGAATGATTCAGCCTAAGACTGGGATTCCAGATGTTTGTTTAGGAAACTACTCATGTAAAACTGTTTTAATTATCTCAATTTTTAATGTATGTCTCATGATTTTAATATTCATATTAATTTTGGTATTATGCGTGAAAAATTCAAAACCAGCTTCTGCAAGAACTAGGAAAAATTCTGTGTCGAAAGCAAATGGTAAAGTGCCTCAGATTCCTTCCCCCCTGCCAGCCTCTGCCCCTCCTTCTCCAGATTCTAAGAATGCGGCCAATGTTCCCGCCGGGAATATAAACAATAATGATAACAATAACAACAATCCGCAGAGTTTGGCAGGAGTCCCAGGAGCACAGGCAGGTACCCAAAATCAGAATGTTCCTAATAACAACGACAACAATGATAACACGTCAGGGCTGGCAGGCATCCCAGGAGGACAGGCAAATAATCCCACTAATGCTAATAACATCAGCATAACCAGTTCGAATCCCCAGCCAGCAGACGAGAATCAGAGCCCTGCTAAATCTAAGGCAGATTTGACCTCACAAGCTCCAGCTCAGACCTCTAATAATTCAAACCCTCCAGCAGACACGTCCAAGTCTGTTGCTGCTCAGGCCCTTCTGGCACGTGCGAAGGCAAAAGCTAAGACAAAGCGTGGTTCGCAAGAGGATGTAAGAGAGGGGACCTCTGGTGATCAGTAAGAGGAGGAAGAGGAGGCAGTTAGTCTGCGAGACCTCGCAAATGTGCTGAGACATCAATATTCAAATGAGAAGAGCATTGTGAGGTTGGCTGCCAAGAGAGAGGATGGTTCCAATGAGTTTAAGAGTGCTATGAGGAAGGTTCTGTTTGGCCAGGGACAACCAGATCAACAAGAGGAAGAGGAGGAGGATGACATCCAGGGCTCCAAGGATCCACTCAGAGAGGTCAGGAAAGTTAGAAAGGAATACTCAAGGGAATCAGGTGAGCCAATCCTGAAATGGCTAGTGAGATGCCGTGGCATTGATGCTAATGCCTGGCAGGTAGGAGACAAGTCTGCCAAGCAGCTGGGACCACTCACTAAGGAGAGTGGAGTGGACAAATACCTGGCAAGTCCTCTTGGTAGGGTTAGCTTGTGGACACGCCTTTTGTTGGCTGTGGCTATGAGATATCCTTCCCGAGATGATTTGCCATGGGCTGCCAAGAAGTGGAACACCATTGAGCAGGGAATTAAGCTTCTGAAGGAGTTTGCTGCGAAGGAAGTGCTTTGTGGAGATCATGGCACTCATGAGCCTGATGACATTCCTCTTGGAACAGGTCTCATGAAGAAGCTGATTAAGCTTGCTCCTTCATCCTATGCCAACATCTTGGCCAGTAAGTTTCTATCAAGGAGTGATAATGGAAGGTCTTTCACTGCTGGTCAGTTCACTGATCAGCTCAGGCAGACAGAGGACAGCTTGTCACATTCTGGCCTAGTCTCTGCCATACAAACTATGACCACAGAGATTAAAGATACCATTAAAGAACTGAAGGAGGACCATAAAACCCCAATTTCCAATCTGGTAAAGGATACCATTCCTGCATCATCTGAATGGGTGCATGTTTCTGCAGTCAGGAACAGACGCCCACCTCCTGCAAGGCAATTCCAGCCCAGGAGGAGACAAATTCCACACAGACATCAGCAATCACGTGCGTCACTATGGATACTTCTGCGTGACACATACGGGGAGAACATGAACAAATGGGATGGTAAACCGACTTCAGCTCTTTCAAAGAGAGTCAGGGATCTGCAGAGTGGCAGAAACAGAGGCAGCAATGCCAGGAAAGTAGCTGTCACTTCTTCAGCTCCTGAGAGCAACTGCAATTGTTCCAACAGTTGCAATTCCTCTCACAACAACACCAATCATTGTGTACACCCTACATGCCATGTGCATCATTAGGGGTGCCCTGCCTCCAGCCAGGAGGAGGAAAGGGATAGTGGACAGAACTGAATCTATTGGAATGTATTCATTAGGTTGCCTGGGAGTTCAAAAGTTCAGAAATACAGGGCTTTAGTTGACACAGGTGCTCAATGTGCTTTTTTGGCATCAAATTGTAAAGGGACAGAGTCCATATCTATTTTTGGAATCACTGGTGGATCTCAAGAGTTAACTAAGATACAGGCTGAGATCAGTTTAACAGGTAAAGAGTGGAAGACACATACTATTGTAACTGGTCCTGATGCGCCTTGCATTTTGGGAATTGACTTTTTGAGACAAGGTTGTTTCAAATATCCTAAGGGTCACAAATGGGCTTTTGGAATAGCATCTGTAGAGATTGAGGATGGTAAATTTAAATTGTCTATTAGACCTCAACTTTCAGATGAATCTGCAATTGTGGGACATCATGACATAGAGGATTTGGAAGAACCAATTGCAACTCAAACTGTGCATCACAGGCAGTACAGAACTAACCGTGACTCTTTGTTGCCCATTCATCAGCTGATTCGTCAACTGGACAGTCAGGCTGTCATCAAGAAAGCTCATTCACCTTTCAACAGTCCCATCTGGCCTGTGTGCAAAGCTAATGGTGATTGGAGACTCACAGTTGATTTTCGTGCCCTCAACGAGGTGACGCCACCCATGAGAGCAGCTGTGCCGGGCATGCTGGAACTCCAGTACGAGCTGGAATCGAAGGAGGCTGAATGGTATGCTACCATAGACATTGCTAATGCTTTCTTCTCTATTCCCATAGCAAAGGTGTGTAGGCCTCAGTTTGCATTCAGCTGGAGAGGAATCCAGTACCAGTTCAATTGTTTGCCTCAGGGGTGGAAACACAGCTCAACCATCTGTCACTCAGTCATCCACAATGCACTGGAGAAAGGTAAAGCTCCAGAGCACATCCAGTACATCGACAACATCATTGTGTGGGGACAAACAGCTGAGGAAGTCTTCGAGAAAGGTAACAAAATCATTGACATTCTGTTGCAAGCAGGTTTTGCCATTAAGAGAGACAAGGTCAAAGGACCTGCCAAAGAAATTCAGTTTCTGGGAGTGCGGTGGCAGGATGGTCACCGTTACATTGCTCAGGATGTGATTAACAAAGTCTCCGTGTGATGGTTTGGGCTCTTACCCGCCCCCCCACACTTT
The DNA here is from genome assembly GCF_015220805.1 of Pogoniulus pusillus. Taxonomy (NCBI): domain Eukaryota; kingdom Metazoa; phylum Chordata; class Aves; order Piciformes; family Lybiidae; genus Pogoniulus; species Pogoniulus pusillus. The sequence continues at coordinate 6,217,921 of NC_087308.1, forward strand.
GTATTTGCCCCAGCTAACTCAGATGGCCTCTGGGAATATAGATGAAGCAATTTATTTGCAGCTAGCAGAATTTACAAGCAGCTATTTACAATATATACAGTTATATACAGAAATATACAAAGGATAAGCAATACAAAAGCACAACTCCCCTCCCAGAAACCTGAGTACCCAGGAGGGGCTTTCAAACAACCCCAACACCTGCCCTTGACCTCTCAACCTTACCCTAATCCTGAGAAAGGAATAAAGGTGCAACCAAGAGGGTAAGAAGCAGGGTAAGGAAGCAGTGATGTTAGAAAGATGTGTCTCAGTCTAAGGCAAAAGCAAGAGTGAGAGAAAAAAATGGAGAAAAAAAGTCTTTGTTCTTCCCAGAGTTCTCAGCGTAACTGTGAGAGAAGGAGACACCATGTTTTCATTCCACTGCCTGTTATCAAGTACTTTTACCAAAACATTCCAGCTTGCTTCTAACTAGCACAATCCACCCCTTGTCTACTTCGCTCAGAGTTTCGCTGAGAATTATCCAATCTAATCTAAACCAATATTTACACTAAAACAATATATACAAGTTCAGTTCACACTTCAATCAGATGTAGGTGATTCAAAAGCTCAGAACAGGGACTCCCAGGTGACGTTGGGTTCGTGCTCACGTACTATAGATTTCTTTCAGTGTTGGACGCCGATGGTACCTAGAACAGAAAACTCCTAACAACTTACATTATACACTCTGAATTTAAACTCTCTCAGCTAAGGTTAGATTTCTCTGTGGAATACACTGGATTTCACCATTCTCCTGCATTACCCAGAAGGTATGACCAGGTCCTTCAGCAGAAACCACCCCTCGGACAGGTTTCCCTTCGCCCGAAGGAGAAAATACCCAAACAGTTTTCCCTAACAGATTCTTTTCACGTACAATAGGAACTTTATCACCGTCTACTGTTTGGACTAAATCTGATTGTGCAGGTCCTGCTCTGTTTACTGAACCTCTACTATTTACCAACCAGGTAGCTTGTGCTAAATGTTTGTCCCAGTTTTTTAGAGTTCCACCCCCCATGGCTTTTAGGGTGGTTTTCAGCAAACCGTTGTAGCATTCAATCTTCCCTGAAGTTGGTGCATAGTAGGGTATATGATAGATCCATTCAATACCATGCTCTTTGGCCCAGTTTTTCACAAGATTATTCTTGAAATGAGCACCATTGTCTGACTCGATTATTTCTGGAGTTCCATGTCTCCACAAGATCTGTCTCTCCAAACCAACAATGGTGTTACATGCAGTAGCATGTGGAACTGGATAGGTTTCCAGCCATCCAGTGCTGGCTTCTACCATCGTTAGCACATTCTGCTTGCCAGAACGAGATCGAGATAAAGTGATATAGTCAATCTGCCAGGCTTCACCATACTTGTACTTTGACCATCTCTCACCATACCATAAGGGCTTGATTCGCTTAGCCTGCTTAATAGCAGCACAAATGTCACAGACATAGATGACTTGGGTGATAGCGTCCATGGACAAGTCAATTGACCTATCACGAGCCCATCGGTATGTTCCATCTCTGCCTTGATGTCCAGACGAATCATGGGCCCACCGAGCTAGGAACAGCTCACCTCGGTGTTTCCAATCGAGGTCAATGTCAAGTTCAGAGTTGGTATCAACTTGAGCAATCTTAGCAGCTTGGTCTGCCTTCTGGTTATGTTTATGTTCCTCTGTGGCTCTGCTCTTAGGCATGTGTGCGTCTACGTGCCGCACTTTCACTGGAATTTTTCCAGCCGTGCATCAATGTCCTGCCATAGATCAGCACACCAAATAGGCTTTCCTTTCCTCTGCCAACCATTCTTCTTCCAGTCCTTTAGCCAACCCCATAGAGCATTGGCTACCATCCACAAGTCGGCGTAGAGGTGAAGGATAGGCCAATTTTCACGTTCAGCCACATCAAGAGCAAGTTGAACAGCTTTTACCTCAGCGAACTGACTGGATTATCTTTCTCCATCTTTCGTTTCGGTAACTCTCCTGGTAGGACTCCAAACTGCTGACTTCCATATTCGCTTGTTCCCAACAAGACGACAGGAACCATCTGTGAACAAAGCATAGTTCTTTTCCTGATCAGAGAGATCACCATAGGGAGGAGCTTCCTCAGCACGAGTTATTTTCTCCTCTGGAGGTTTGGAACAGTCTGTGCCTTCCGGCCAGTTGGTGATCACCTCCACCAGACCAGGTCGGTCAAGATTACCCATTCCTGCTCGTTGGGTTATCAAAGCCATCCATTTAGACCAGGTTGCATCTGTGGCATGATGTGGTGATGAACCTTTGCCTTTGAACATCCAGTTAAGAACTGGCAGTCTAGGAGCTAAAAGCAATTGTGACTCAGTTCCAATCACTTCAGAAGCTGCTTTCACTCCCTCATAGGCTGCTAGAATCTCTCAGTTGCAGTGTAATTTGTCTCTGAACCTCTGTAGCAACATCCCCAGAAACCAAGTGGATGACCACGTGTCTCATTTGGAGCTCTCTGCCAAAGGCTCCAAGTTGGACCATTGTCACTGGCAGCCGTGTACAGAATGTTTTTAATGTCCGGACCAGATCTCACAGGTCCCAAGCCCACTGCATGGACTATTTCTTGTTTGATCTGATCAAAGGCTGCTTGTTGTTCAGGTCCCCACTCGAAATTGTTTCTCTTACGAGTCACATCATGCAGAGGTTTGACAATCTGACTGAAACCAGGAATGTGTAGTCTCCAAAATCCCACCACACCAAGAAAAGAAAGTGTGTCCTTCTTACTGGTGGGAACTGCCATGGTTGAGACTTTGTTGATCACATCCTGAGCAATGTACCGGCGACCATCCTGCCTCCGCACTCCCAGAAACTGAATTTCTTTAGCAGGTCCTTTGACCTTGTCTCTCTTAATGGCAAAACCTGCTTGCAACAGAATGTCAATGATTTTGTTACCTTTCTCGAAGACTTCCTCAGCAGTTTGGCCCCACACAATGATGTTGTCGATGTACTGGAGGTGCTCTGGAGCTTTACCTTTCTCCAGTGCATTGTGGATGACTGAGTGACAGATGGTTGAGCTGTGTTTCCACCCCTGAGGCAAACGATTGAACTGATACTGGATTCCTCTGCAGGTGAATGCAAACTGAGGCCTGCACTCCTTTGCTATTGGAATAGAGAAGAAAGCATTAGCAATGTCTATTTTTGCATACCACTTAACCTCCTTCGATTCCAGCTCGTACTGGAGTTCCAGCATGTCTGGCACAGCTGCGCTCATGGGTGGCGTCACCTCGTTGAGGGCACGAAAGTCAACTGTCAATCTCCAGTCGCCCGTAGGTTTGCGCACAGGCCGAATGGGGCTGTTGAAAGGTGAATGAGCTTTCTCGATGACAGCCTGACTCTCCAGTTGACGAATCAGCTGATGAATGGGCAACAAATAGTCACGGTTAGTTGTGTACTGCCTGTGGTGAACAGTTTGAGCAGCAATTGCCACTTCCAGATACTCTATGTCATGATGTCCCACAACTGCCGATTCATCAGAAAATTCAGGTCTAATGGACAATTTCAATTTATTATCCTCAATCTCTACAGATGCTATTCCAAAAGCTCATTTGTGACCCTTAGGATCTTTGAAACAACCTTGTCTCAAAAAGTCAATTCCCAGAATGCAAGGCGCATCAGTTACAATAGTATGTTTCTTCCACTCTTTGCCTGTTAAACTGATCTCAGCCTGCAGCTTAGTTAACTGTTGAGATCCACCAGTTATTCCCAAAATAGATATGGTCTCTGTCCCTTTGCAATTGAATGGCAATAAAGTACACTGAGCACCTGTGTCGACTAAAGCCCTGTATTTCTGAACTTTTGAACTGCCAGGTCACCTAATGAATACATTCCAATAGATTCAGTTCTCTCCACTATCCCTTTCCTCCTCCTGGCTGGAGGCAGGGCACCCCTAATGATGAACATGGCATGTGGGGTGTACACAGTGATTGGTGTTTTTGTGAGAGAAACTGCAATTGTTGGAATAATTGCAGTTGCTCTGGGTCGCTGAAGAAGTGCCAGCTACTTTTCTGGCATTGCTGCCTCTGTTTCTGATACTCTGCAATTCGGTGACGGTCTTTGAAAGAGCTGAAGTAGGTTGACCATCCCACTTGTTCATGTTCTCACCGTATTGGTGTCCTGGAGTCCTGTATACCCCTAAATTGCTCTCCCTTAGTAGCTTGAAATGGGAGAGGAAAAGCCGCCTGGTTCCCTCCCCCCCCTCACCTGCCCTGCAGATGTGAAGGGGGTGAGCAAAGGGGTCCTGCCCGCACGAGGAGTGCCACGCGCAGTGCCCGCGCTGGAATCGGGCTTGTATTGGCTGTGCCCTTTCGTGACTAAGGAAGTGGTAATCCTGCTCTTTGTCTAGAGAGGATATAAATATTGGGGGCTTCCTGCCTTTGGGGGTTCCCGCCTTGGAGTTCGTCCCGCTTGGAGTTTGTTACTGCCTGAACCTTCATGCGTGCCTGAGAGTTCCCCCCCCCCTCTTGCCTGGCCTGGATGCAGAGAGATCTTCAAAGACTACTTCGCCTATTGCCACCCTTTGTAAGCCTAACGACCCTTAATGGTCCACCTGCAGCTGCTGAAAGGGAACGAGAGAGACAGACCGCACAAGGAAGTCAGCCTTATCGTGAGTTATTTTGGCTCAACTTTATTAGTAAGAAAACGCTATTAATTAATAGCTAAAGCCTTTTCCAACTTCTGACTTCCAAAATAGTCAGTTGATCAATGGCATTCCTGTAGATATTCTCAAGCAACTGAATCTGTTAATTAAACTAAATCAATCTTTGTATATATAGTTTTGGGGGTGGGTTTTGGGAAAACAAAATAACTCTATTTTTGTATAAAAATTCCTGCCTTGGCCACATTACTTTCCCTGCCTCCACAACAATTGGTCACGCAGAATTATCCACAGTGACGTATGTGATTGCTGATGTCTAGGTGGAATGTGTCTCATTGTGACGGTTTGGGTGTTACCCACCCCCTACACTTTAGAAATCACCCAGACTAGACACAGCCGGCTCTGGAAATATAAATTAAGCTATTTATTTACAGCTAGCACAATATACAAGCAGATATTTACAGTATATACAGTTACATACAGAAATATACAAGGTAAAAGGTAATAAAGAAACACAACTCCCCTCTGTGAGAGTCTAAATCCTCTCTCTGGTTCATCAACAATGATAAAGATTGCATCATCTCTCCCTAATCAACAAAGATAAAGATTGCCTTTGTTAACTTCTGGGACTTAGACTCGGTGCTTGGCCTAAAGCTCAGGGATGCAAATCAACAGACACCAACTTCAAAACTCCTGGACCTCAGCCTGGCTGGAATGCCCAGGTGTTGTGAAGGGGTTTGTCTGGGTTTTGGGGGAATGAAATATGAGGCCAAATTTAAAAGGATTTAAATAATTTAATACTATATACACAAGGAATTCCCCCCTTCCCCAAACTCTATACAGCTACCCCACACAAGTTCTTTGTATGTGGTTCCGAAATTATATTACAGAATGTCTATATACAGAAAAATTGGGAATTTAGCAGAGGTTTGGAAAGATTTAGATAGAGAGTCTGTGGCATGAAAGTGCCACAGGTAAAATTACTGAGAGTCTATGCTGGCTTAAATCGAGTTTGCTCAGTTACTCACTGGCTGGAGTCAGTTTCGGTGATCCCAAATATGTGTGGCAAAGCCACGTTGTTAACCCTCGTGGGTTTGAATAGTTCAGGGATTATTTGGGCACGCTGTCTGAAGGCTCCATGGGCACGGTCAAACTGGGAACGACGGGCTGGGGCGGCAGCTGGCCAGGAGCGCCTTAGTCGGATTTTCACTGGGCTGGTGCGAAGTGCTGTGGGTCAGAATCATGCAGCGGCAGTGGTCCCAAAAGCGGCAAAGCGGCTAGGAGCAGTGGGTGGAGGAGAGGAGAGGGAGAGATGGCAGGAACACTGAATTGTCCGTTTTATGAGGTTTGAGCCCAAGATTGATGGTCCTTGGCCACAATTCTGTCCAATAAGGGTCTGGCAGCAGGCCAAAACATACCAAATAAGGTGAAGTCCACGGGTCCGGTCCCCCCAAATATGGATAGGGGTCAGGCGGATCCCCACCCTAGGCACGTGAGCTTACACAACGTGTTTACTTCAACCTTCAAGCAGGCCAGGCCAGACTTGAAGGCACCAGTGTTATTGTGCTCCTTTGTCCCCCTTAACTTGTTTCCCCCAAGTTTGGGCAGGGCAACACCTTTCGGATGGGACAACATATCTGGGCATGAATAGATTTGTAAACATGGTCATTTGGAGCCTGTGCAACCCTCCACCATATATACCACCCCCTGGCTCATGGGCCATTAATCGAGGGATAAGACAAAATTCTATACTATACAAATATAACCATTATACATATAACCATTTGAGCATTAGATTATACAGATTATGTACATAACATGTGTATAACCATACTCTAAATGGGATTAAGGTAGGTCAGTTTCCATGTGCCCACCCCCTGATAACAAAATAACTTTATTATATATTTCAAACGTTTGCAAGAAAAAAGAAAAGCCTATTATATGTGGAAGCAGTTCAGAAATCTGGGATAATCCACCCCGCACTTATGCGGTTAGTTTTCCCATTTATATCGGTTGCTCCCCACGCGTATAACCCCTTTGGTTTGGATAGAGTCATGGGCATGACTCCGATTGAAGGCAAATTTACCATTACTGGTTGTCCCACCTGTAACTTGTTTAGCAAGTGCTGAGAGTGTTGGTTGGATTCATCTGGCGGGTGGTTAGTGTTTCCCACTGGCTCAGCAGGACAAAATGCTTTGACCTTTGGGCTGCCGTAGTTGCCCCATCTGTTCTTTACGGTGAAAACTGCATGGGGCAGGCATTTATCCCAATTACCCTTTGAAATGTTGGCATGTCTTTTGATTAGGGCATTTGTCCTTTCTACTATGCCCTTAGCCAGGGGGTAGTAAGGAGTATGGAACACCCATCTAACCCACTCACCCCTAGCCCAGTCTTGTACGGATGATGCTGTAAAGTGAGATCCATTGTCACTTTGAATGTACTCTGGCATTGGCAAGAAACTGAACCACTGCCCCAGTGCCTCGATGGTTTGAGCACCTGTGGCAGTACTGGTGGCAGTAGCCATAACCAATCCTGAAACTACTTCCACCCCCACCAGTATGTATCTCTTCCCGTGTGAGGGTTTGAGTGGACCCACATAGTCAATTTGCCATGTGCTCCATAGCTTCTTGTCTCCTCTAATGTGCTGAGCTGGGGCTAGGTTGGGGTGATTGGCTTTGAGCCTGATTTTACACTGTGGGCAGGCTGAAATGATTGCCTCACAGGTGGCTATAGAAATTGGCCATCCTCTGGATCTACATTCGTAGTAGAGGTCCGACTTTCCTGAATGTCCTCTTTTAATGTGTAGCCATTCGGCTAGTCACCACCAATCATCCTTCTCGTTACTAACCATGTTTATCTTCGCCAGGTAATCTACCAGGTAATCTACCAGGTAATCTAGGTTGGACTGGATGATCTTGGAGGTCTCTTCCAACCTGGTTGATTCTATGATTCTATGAACTGCCAGAGAAGCAGCATACCCAATCAAGGTAAACCACTCCAAATACACCTTCCCCAAAGGGAAGATTGCCCTCGATTCAGTGGCCCATTGGCCAAGGGGGTGGAATGTGGTGGAGGGGCAGCAGCCCCAAAACTGAGGCCTCTCTGTGCCTCTACATGCCTGGACATGTTTTTCTGCCAGGACCCACGAGGCAGTAAACAGGCTGTGTATCACACACTGTCCTGGAGTCCTGTACCCCTAAATTCCTCTCCTGCCCAGACTTCGGGAAGAAGAGGGAAAGCCGCCTGGTTTCCCTCCCCCGTCCCCTGCCCTGCAGCCGTGAAGGGGGGGTGAGGACAGCCCCGTGAGTTCCCGCGCTGGAATCAGGCCAGGATTGGCTGTGCGCTTTCGCGCCTAAGGCGTGGTAACTTTGCCCTTTGTCTAGCGAAGGTTATAAATATTGGGGTGGTTCCGCCTTTGGGGGTTCCCACTTTGGATTTTGCCTGTGCCTGGATGTACATGTCTGCCTGAGCCCCCACACTCTCCTCGCCTTGACTGCAGAGAGACCTTCAAAGGGATTGCTTTCCTATTGACACCTTTGTGTGCCTAACAACCCTTAACGACCTTTAACGCTCCACCTGCAGCCACTGAAAGGTAGAGAAAGACAGACCGCGAACAAGTCAGCCTGAGTGAGTTATTTGGCTTAGCTTAATTTAGTAAGAAACTGCTATTAATTAATAGCTAAAGCCTTTTCCAACTTCTGACTTCCAAAATAGTCAGATTATTGATAGTATCCCTGTAGTTTAATTCTCATGCGACTGAATCTGCTTATTAAACTAAATTAATCTTTGTATATATATAGTTTTGGGGGCGGGTTTTTGGGGAAATAAAAATAACTATTTTTGATAAATTCCACATATTAATTCCTGCCTCTGCAACACACACACACCCAGTCTGTGTACCCCGGGGGTCTGCCCATGTAATTTCCTATTGGGAGGGTCTACTGCCTATTGGGGTAAGGTTTGGCTTACTGCCAGCCCGATTGGTCACTTTAGATGTCCAATGAGCCACGAATCTCCACCCAGAATCTATAAAGAGGGGTGCAAATCAGCACCACTTGGTCAGATGGTTCAAACTGTTTATTAGTTCGGAGCATTCAGAGCATTCAGACTCAGCTCTGACCCACAGCAGCACCCTGCTGCCCTGACCTGCTTGCATGGCCTAGACACAGGATCAGGCCTTAGTCACTTGCAAGCATTACTGAGGCTCAGACCTCATGCATTGATCTCAAGGCACAGTTAAGCTGTCTGCGAACCCTTTGAGAAGCAGAGCGCATGCACGCCTGCACATCATACATATATGGGGAGCCAAGAGCCCCCTGCTTAAGCCCAAGAGCAGCCATACATACTGGCTTGCTGCCTTGCATTTATCTATGGAGCTCATCTCCCTGCAGCACGGCATAGACCCTGCTTGCCCGGCATATACTGCTTATTGTAAGTCTGGAAAGATCCAGGCCCAGCAGATCTTCAGTCTGCAAACCTGCAAACACAGCCTGCTAGCTGTGAGACCATGTTAGAAGCTGCACGGACAAATCCTTCTCCTGAACATGGAATTCCTGCCAGCTGACCATCCCTGGGCACATGTCTTCCAGAAGAAAAGGCAGCATCGAGGCAGAGACCACACCAGGAGAGAAGGTCAGAAAATTCTGTTAACCCAGAGACTGGGAACCCTTATCAATTCCCCTGCAAGCCGGGACAGATCTCCAGCTTCATCAAGGCCCCAAATACTGGGCACCCGCTGTGACAGATTCCCGGGAGGGTGATTAATGATTAATACCTGAGAACAACACACCTAAGTAAGCTTTAATTCCTTTGTAATATAAGTTATCTCTATCTGAAGAGCACACACAGTTTCAGCCCCTACTGGGCAAACAGCATAGTTATTAAGAGGCATTAAGCCTAAGGGAATTTCTCTCTGTCTATAGTTGTTGATAATTTGATATTTCCATTTAATAATCAATCCCTGTAAATATATCCCAAGCTGTTTTCATAAACTTGCAAACAAACCCTGATTTCATAGTGGTTGGGGGTGGTACAAATTTGTAAATATTAATTTTAATAAATAATTTTATAAAAAATTAATACTGCCTCAAATTAATTTCTCACCTCCTCCTAACAGGGGAGGAATAGAGAAAAACCCTCCGCGACACATTGTTGCAAAAATCGATGTGTTTCTGCGGGAAGTCTACTGATTCATACTGGAATTGTGTGCTTTTGGGCTGAACACTCCTGTTTTTTGGTGTACGTCTAGGCTTTTCATCATATCCACTGATTTCTGGGGGAAAACTACTGTTCTGATTTTGAGCAGTGCTACTTTGATGCTATAATCAATGTGTTTCTGCTGGAAGTCTACTGATTCATACTGTAATTGTGTGGTTTCGAGCTGAACGCTTCTGTTTTCTGGTGTACGTGTAGGTTTGTCATCATATCTAATGATTTGTGGGAGAAAACTACTGTTCTGATTTTGAACTCTGCTACTTTGCTGCCAAAATCGATGTGTTTCTGCTGGAAGTCTACTGATTCATACTGTAATTCTGTGCTTTCGAGCTGAACACTTCTGTTTTCTTGTGTACGTTTAGGTTGTTCATCGTATCTACTGACTGTCATGGAAGGTAGCAGAGCCCTTTTGCAGGCCCCATTCGTGCACAAGATTGTGGCTCACGTGAAGGCCAAGCCATCGCAAAATCAGAACAATATTTCTATCTGTTGTCTCAGCAGCTACAGGGCCTCTGAGAAGATTTCTCCCCCAGAGGGGTAAAGGTAAACATTGGCTATGTTTTGAGACAAAGACCTTGGTTCCTATCGCCCGGTGAACATCTGTTGGGGGCTGACCCCTGGGTGGTCCTACAGGTTGTTTTGGGTAAGAATTGTCCAATTTTATGAATTGATTATAACTTTGTACCAATCTGTCAAATTAACGTAAAATCACCTGAACTGGCTAAACACACCTCTTTTGAACACTATAAAAATGCTGCATTTGCCTTAATTGGGAGCCCCTTCATTCTTCTGCTCTCCTTCTGTATGATACCCTGCCTGCACATGCATCGCTCGGCATTCGCACCACAGCATTGAAATTTACGGCCAGTTCAGGACGGCACGATAGCGCTCCGAGCCTCGTCAAATTTGGAAGCCAGCGCTCAGCAAGGTCCGGACTCACAGAGGCTCGGACAACACGCCTTGAATTCATAATACTTTGAAACTTCTCTGCACTGCATTCGGACAGTGAGTAACTGATAAACATTATTTAGAGGCTGAATAATCTCTCAAGACTCGAATGAACTCTCTCAAAATCAGACTCTCTTCATTTTTGCCATTCTCTATTTTAATCTGCAACCACGAACCAAGAACTTACGTGGGATAGGTATAAATAAGTTTGGGGAAGGTTTTTTTTTTCTAGTGTTTTAGTAATAAACCTTTTAACTTTCTTTTATAATTCGGCCTCGCATGCTATTCCCCATAAATTCCCCTAAACTCCGTTCCATAACACTGACTTATGGGAGAAAACTACTGTTCTGATTTTGAACTCTGCTACTTTGTTGCCAAAATTGATGTCTTTCTGCTAGAAATCTTCCAATTCATACAGTAGTTGTGTGCTTTTGAGGTGAGCACTTCTGTTTTGTGGTGTACGTCTAGGTTGTAAATCCTATCTAATGATTTGTGGGAAAAAACTTCTGTTCTGATTTTGATCTCTGCTACTTTGTTGCAAAAATCAATGTGTTTCTGCTGGAAATCTACCGATTCATACTGTAAATGTGCACTATTGGATATGAACTCTTGTGTTCTGTGGTGTATGGTAGGATCTGCTGCATATCTAATGATTTATGAGAGAAAACTGCTGTTCTGATTCTGAACTCTGCTAATTCATTGTGAAAATCAATGTGTTTCTGCTGGCAATCTACCAACTGATACTGTAAATGTGTGCTTTCATGCTGAACACTTCTGTTCTGTGGTGTATGTCTAGGTTGTTCATCATATCTATGTGATGGAGGGTTGCACAGGCCTTAAATGACTATGTTTACGAATCTATTCATGCCCGGACATGTCATCCCCTCGAAGGGTGTTGCCCTGCCTATACTTGGGGCAAACAAGTTAAGGGGGACAATGGGACACAATAGCCTTGGTGCCTTCCAGTCTGGGTTGCCTCCTCAAAGGTCGAAGTAAACACATTACATAAGCTCACGCGCCTAGGGTGAGGAACCCACCTGAGGCCTCTCCATATTTGGGGGTACCGGACCCTCAGACTTCACCTTATTTGGTATGTTTTGGCCTGTTGCCAAGCCCTCATTGGACAGAATTGCGGCCCAAGGACCATCAATCGCGAGGTCAGAACTCATAAAAGGGGACAATACAGCGTCCCTGCTACCTACCTCGCATCTGGCCTCTCGCTCCTTGCCACCCATTACCACCCATCTGCTGTTCCTAGCCACTTCTAGCCACTTTTGGGGACCACCACTGCTGCATGACTACAGCCCACGGCACCAGCCCAGGGAACTGACTAAGGTGCTCCCAGCTAGCCGCCGCTCCAGCCGCCGCTCTAGCCGTGCCCGTGGAAGCTCCAGACAGCGCGCCCCAATAACCCCTGAATTATTCAAACCCACAATATTTGGGACCATCAGTACTGACTCCAGCCAGTCAGTAACTGAGAAACTCGATCTAAGCCAGAATAAACTCTCAAAAGCTTACCGGTGGCACTTTCATGCCACAGACTCTCTTCCTAAATCCTTTCAAACCTTTGCTAAATTTCTAATTTGTTGTACGTAGACATTCTGTTATATAATCTCGAAACCGCATACAAAGAACTTGTGTGGGGTAGCTGTAAATAAGTTTTGGGGAGGGGGGATTCCTTGTGTATATAATATTAAATTATTTAAACCCTTTTAAAATTTGGCCTCATATTTCATTCCCCCAAGACCCAAACGAACCCCCCACGTCATAATGGTGCAGACAGACGGAGCAGGGTATTCAATGAACGAATTATTTTACAGAATGACATCTATTGTTAACCATACAGATTTAAAACAGGCTATGCAAGATTTAGCTAGCCCAGAGCAAATTATAGAGAAATTGGCAGATAATGTGATTGAATTATGCACGGATTTGCAAGACGCAGATAAAGAAAAATTTATCATGCTCTTGGCGTGCACAATTCGAACACAAGACGAATTTAATAACATGAAAAAATATTATCGAGAGTCTCAAACTTAAAGCGAGGGAAACAGTAGAGAGTTTAAATGAGGAAATCAGTTACTTGAGAAGAGAGTCAGACAAAATGGAACAGCAGAACGAAAGACTAGAAGCTCAGTATCACAGACTGCAGGACTTATTCGCAATGGAAATAAAAGAACATGGAATAATAGTGGAGAATATTAAAGAAATTGCTTTTGCCAAAATGCCAAAATCATCAACCGAACCCGCGATCCTGTCCGAGGACCCCAAAGTTCATTTTTCCGAGGAACAATCCGAGTCGCGATGGTCTTTGCCGACCTTCCAGGACTTGCCGCTACCGACCTTCCAGGACCTGCCGGCCGCAAAGATCCCGGAAGAGACACCTCAGCAGCCGCAGCCCCAGCTGCTCCTGCCTCCAGCACCAACTCCTTCGCCGCCACCTTCACCGCCGCCGCAAGGGACCTCCCGCCACTCCGACGCGCCCAAGACGACCCCCCATACCAGATTGCCGCCGTGGTCACGCCGCGACCACGCGCAGCCCCGTCGGAGAGTGAACCAGTTCCGGTCAGGAGGATGGTTGCCCGGAAGCTCGCCGAACGGCAGCGACATGGAAGAGGGCTCGGAGGAGGAATGCTACTATGGAGGAAAATCCCTCCACGTGTGCCCTGTGTTTAAAACGGAATTCGTCCAGGGAAAGAAAGGCAGAGGCGCCACTACGACACGCATCCGGCCGTACTCAGGCACAAAGCTCCGTGAGTTAAGAGAAACTTTTGCCCGCGCACCACATGAGTCAGTGACTATGTCTGCCGTGTAGTTGATGCCGGGGCAGATTCAATAATCCTGAGCTGCAACGAGGTAAAGGGATGTTCCTGGGGTCCCGAGGTGTTCCTAGGTGCAGGTCCCGAGGGGGATTATGCATTGAGTTCTGGAATATTTTATTGGGCGGGTTCCCTGGATCCAATGGACAGGCAAGAACCGACAGAGATAAACATGTCTGACTCTGCCGAGCTAACCGAAGCAATCAAAAAACTCACGTGTGTACAAGCCGTTTACCAAAAAGGGCTTTATCCATATCCTCTGGATGCCCCGATTGAACCACAGAGACTAAAACTTTTAGTCAGAGGCCTCCCGGCAGCTCTGAAGGGCATGTGTGATGCCAAGAGGGAGCAAATTGAGCGGGCATTAGACCCGGACAATCACACAGGGGATACTTTACCCCACCACATTACATGGGAAGAGCTGCTGGAGGAATTGTCAGCCAAGGGGCGAGACCTGGGCTATTCCAACCCCGCGCCCTCACCGGTGATCCGCGGCAGCCGGGAAACAGAGGCAGGCACGTGGCCGCCCCGCACGGAAAGAAACAGGAAGTGCGACATGCTAAGGCGTCCCAGAGTGCCTTCCCCAGTGGACCCGGAAGCCCCAGAGGGAGCCCCAGAGCCAGCCCACGTGGCAGCCCGCAGCTGAGCCACTGCTACACGGGGAAGCCCAGGGGGCAAAATCCCTATTATGGACAGAGTCCATACCAAAGGCAGAGCACCCAATACAGGATAAAACACCGTGATCTGCCGAGAGGGGACCAGGAAGACTATATCACAAAGGCTGAATTCATTAACTCACATAGGCATTTAGAGGAAAAGATGGGAAACCTTACACATGTAGTGGATGGCATGCGTCATATGATGCAGGAACTAAGGGACCACACGCTTAAAAACCGTGATGGAGATGAGGCAGGAGGGAACCGCAACAGAAGTCCCAGAGCCACCTCCCCTAATGAGCCTGATCACCCTTTTGTCTCTGGTCAGCATGGGGCTTTCAAGCTGAACACTTCTGTTTTCTGGTGTACATCGAGGTTGTTCACCATATCTAATGATTTAAGGGAGAAAACTACTGTTCTGATTTTGAACTCTGCTACTTTGTTGCGAAAATCATTCAGTTTCTTCTGGAAATCTACCGATTCATGCTGTAATTGTTTGCTTTTAGATATGAACTCTTCTGTTCTGCGGTGTATACTAGGATCTGCTGCATATCTAATGATTTATGGGAGAAAACTTCGGTTCTGATGCTGAACTCTGCTACTTTGTTGCGAAAATTGATGTTTCTGCCGGAAATCTACCGATTCGTACTGTAAATGTGTGCTTTCATGCTGAACACTTCTGTCTTGTGGTGTACGTCTAGGTTGTTCATCATATCTAATGATTGATGGGAGAAAACTACTGTTCTGATATTGATCTCTGCTACTTTGTTGCAAAAATCAATGTCTTTCTGCTGGAAATCCTCCAATTCATACTATAGTTTAGGGTTGGACTTGATGATCTGTGAGGTCTCTTCCAACCCTGATGATACTATGATAGTTGTGTGCTTTCGAGGTGAGCTGTTGGAGAAATTCTTGTTAGCACAGCACACAAGAATTATAAACATGAGCAACCCGTGCTGGGAATGTCCTTGAATCCATCTTGGGAGTTTAGATAGCAGGCACAGGGTAGCTTCCCCCCACATGCAGCTGCAGGGAGTGGAGTGCAGCTGCAGGTGGGCAGAGTTTAGCCAGCCCCAGAGGCTGACACTCAGATTGTTATGGTATGCTGACCTATTGATGCCTTACAAGTAACTCTGGACCCTCTGACTGTAACCAATCTTGGTGGAGCACGCCTCTTGCTAGAATGCATTTAAGTCACTGTATCATGGAAATAAAGTGGATTTGACCATCTAACCATATTGGTGAACAAAGAGTCATCTTCCCATAGCGCTCCACCGAACGTGTTTTCCAACAGTGAGCACTTCAGTTTTGTGGTATACGTCGCAGTTGTGCTGCATATCTAATTATTTATGGGAGAAAATTACTGTTCTGATTTTGATTTCTGCTACTTTATTTGTGAAAATCGGTGTGATTCCGCTGGAAAGCTACCGATTCATACTGTGATTGTGTTCCTTCGAGCTGAACACTTCTGTTTTGAGGTGTAGGTCTAGATTGTTTATCATATCTAATGATTTGTGGGAGAAAACTACTGTTCTGATTTTGAACTCTGCTACTTTGTTGCAAAAATCATTGAGTTTCTTCTGGAAATCTACCGATTCATTCTGTAAATGCGCACCTTTGGATATGACCTCTTCTGTTCTGTGGTGTATGTCTAGTATCCGCTGCATGTCTAATGATTTATGGGAGAAAACCATTGTTCTTATTTTGAACTCTGCTACTTAATTTGCGAAAATGATGTGTTTCTGCTAGAAATCTACCGATTCATGCTGTAATTGTTTGCTTTTGGATATGAACTCTTCTCTTCTGTGGTGTATGTCTAGGATCTGCTGCATATCTAATGATTTATGGGATAAAACTACTGTTCTGATTTTGATCTCTACTACTTTGCTGCAAAAATCGTTGAGATTCTTCTGGAAATCTACCCATTCATTCTGTAAATGTGCGCCTTTGGATATGAATTCTTCTGTTCTGTGGTCTATGTCTAGGATCCGCTGCATATCTAATGATTTATGGGAGAAAACTACTGTTCTGATTTTGAACTCTGCTACTTTGTTGCGAAAATCATTCAGTTTCTTCTGGAAATCTACCGATTCATACTGTAAATATGTGCTTTCGTGCTGAACACTTCTGTTTTGTGGTGTACATCGCAGTTGTGCTGCATATCTAATGATTTATGGGAGAAAACTACCGTTATGATTTTGATCTCTGCTACTTTGTTGCAAAAATCAATGTGTTTCTGCTGGAAATCCACTGATTCATACTGTAAATGTGTGCTTTCGAGCTGAACATTTCTGTTTTGTGGTGTACGTCTAGGTTGTTCATCATATCTACTGATTTATGGGAGAAAATTACTGTTCTGATTTTGAACTCTGCTACTTTATTTGTGAAAATTGTTGTGTTTCTGCTGGAAATCATAGAATCATAGAATCAACCAGGTTGGAAGAGACCTCCAAGATCTTCCAGTCCAACCTATCACCTAGCCCTATGCAATCAACTAGACCATGGCACTAAGTGCCTCATCCAGTCTTTTCTTGAAGATCTCCAGGGACGGTGCCTCCACCACCTCCCTGGGCAGCCCATTCCAGTGGGAAATCACTCTCTCTGTGAAGAACTTCTTCCCAATATCTATCCTGGCACAACTTGAGACTGTGTCCCTGTCATGGAGGGTAGCAAAGCTCCCTAGCAGGTCCCCATGTTGTGCGTACCAGTGTCTCACATTGAAGGCCAAAGCATCGTAAAACCCAAAACAATCTTCCAGTCCCATGAGAAGTTGCCTCCCTAGTGAAGATAAGAGGTAAACATTGGCCATTGTTTTTCCAACTGTTGGCCTTGGTTCTCATGCATGCTCAACACCTGGTGTGGGCCGAACTTGGGATGGTCTCAGAAGTTGGTTTTGGTAAAAATTGTCCAATTATATGGGTTAATTATAATTTGTGCCAATCTGTAAGATTAACGTAAAATTAGTCTGAATTGGTGGGTTAAACCTCTTTAGAAACATTATAAAACAGTGTGCCTGCATGGATCGGAGCGCATTTTGACTGCGTGTCTGCTCATCTGCTCGCTTGCCTGCCCTCCTGCTGATCCTGCCCCGGTGACCTCTCACTCCTGATCGACCCTGCCCGACGCAGGGGCCACGGAGGCCAGAGGCCCGCTTCAGCCCGATCCTGACAAAGGAAGGGACACCGCCCAAAACTTCGAATCCAGCTGAACCGAATTGCTTAACAGTGAGTAAACCAAAGAAAAGACTCCTTTACCTAAAGAGTGAATAACTTCGGAAGACTCAAAAGAACTCTAAAAATCACAGACTCTCTCTCTTTATTTGCCATTTTCTGAAATGTTACTCTGCAACCTCATATCAAAGAATTCACATGGGTGATCTAGTTTCGGGAAGGGGACCTCCGTGTCTGAGCAATAAACCACTTGATCTTTACAAGTTAGCCTCGCCTGTTTTCCCCACAATCCTCCCAAAACTACCTTCCACGACAGTCCCCTTGTTCTATTGCTGGTAACCTGCGAGAAGAGGCCACCCCCCACCTGGCTACAATGCCCCTTCAGGTAGTTGTAGACAGTAATAAGATCACCCCTGAGCCTCCTCTTCTCCAGGCTAAACAGGCCCAGCTCCCTCAACCTCTCCTCATAGGATTTGTGTTCCAGGCCCCTCACCAACTTTGTTGCCCTTCTCTGGACGTGTTCCAGCACCTCAACATCTTTCCTGAATTGAGGGGCCCAGAACTGGACACAGTACTCAAGGTGTGGCCTGACCAGTGCTGAATACAGGAGAAGAATAACCTCCCTTGTCCTACTGGCCACACTGTTCCTGATGCAGGCCAGGATGCCATTGGCTCTCTTGGCCACCTGGGCACATTGCTGGCTCATCTTCAGCATACTATCTATCAGTGCCCCCAGGTCCCTTTCCTCCTGGCTGCTCTCCAGCCACTCAGTCCCTAGCCTATAGTGCTGCTTGGGGTTGTTGTGGCCAAAGTGCAGAACCCTGCACTTGGCCTTGTTAAATCTCATCCCATTGGCCTCTGCCCACCCATCCAGCCTGTCCAGGTCCCTCTGCAGGGCTCTCCTAACTTCCAACAGATCAACACCTGCTCCCAGCTTGGTGTCATCTGCAAACTTACTGATGCTGGACTCAATGCCCTCGTCCAGATCATCAATAAAGATATTGAACAGGACTGGGCCCAGCACTGATCCTTGGGGAACACCACTAGTGACTGGCTGCCAACTGGATGTGGCACCATTCACCACCACTCTCTGGGCTCTGCCATCCAGCCAGTTCTTGATCCAGCACAGAGTGAATCTGTCCAAACCATGAGCTGCCAGCTTGGCTAGGAGCTTCTTGTGGCAGACGGTGTCAAAGGCCTTGCTGAAGTCCAAGTAGACTACATCCACAGCCTTCCCCACACTCACCAGGCGGGTAACCTGATCATAAAAGGAGATCAGGTTGGTGAGGCAGGACCTGCCCTTCCTAAACCCATGCTGGCTGGGCCTGATCCCTTGGCCATCCTGTAGGTGCTTTGTGATGGCACCCAAGATGACCTGTTCCACGACCTTGCCTGGCACTGAGGTCAGGCTCACAGGTCTGTAGTTTTCTGGCTCCTCCTTACGACCCTTCTTGTGAATGGGTATCACATTGGCCAGCTTCCAGTCTTCAGGGACCTCTCCAGTGAGCCAGGACTGCTGATAAATGATGGAGAGTGGCTTGGCCAGCTCAGCTGCCAGCTCTCTCAGCACCCTAGGGTGGATCCCATCCGGTCCCATGGACTTGTGAGGATCCAAATGACGCAGCAGGTCCCTTACTGCTTCCTCATGGATTAAAGGGGGACTGTAATGGTCCCTGACTCCATCCACCACTTCAGGAGTCCAGCTGTCCTGGAGACAACCTGTCCCACTATTGAAGATTGCGGCAAAGAAGGTGTTAAGCACCTCTGCCTTTTCCTCATCCTTTGTCACTATGTTCCTCTCTCTATCTAATAAGGACTGGAGGTTGTCCTTGGCCCTTCTCTTGCCATTCATATATTTAAAGAAACACTTTTTATTTTCCTTGACAGCTGTGGCCATCCTAAGCTCCAAATGGGCTTTTGCCTCTCTAATTTTTTCCTCTACAAGACCTAGCAACTTCCTTGAACTTTTCCTGGGACACCTCCCCTCTTTTCCAAAGGTGGTATACTCTCTTTTTTGTCTTTAATTCCTTCAGCAGCTCCCTGCCCATCCAGTCTGGCTGCCTCCCTCGTCGGCTCGTCTTCCGGCTCAATGGCACTGCCTTCTCCTGTGCCTTCAGGAGTTCTTTCTTGAAGTGGGTCCAACCTTCCTGGACCCCTTTGTTTTCTAGGGCTTTTTTCCAAGGAACTTTCTGAATTAGCACCTTAAATAGGCTGAAGTCTGCCCTTCGGAAGTCCAGCGTGGAGGTTCTGTTGATGCCCCTCCTGGTTTCTCCATGTATTGTAAACTCTGTAATTTCATGGTCACTGGACCCCAGGCAGCCTCCAACCACCACATCCCCTACCAGCCCCTCTCTATTTGTGAGCAGCAGGTCAAGCAGGGCTGCCTCCCTGGTAGGCTCACGTAACAGCTGGGATAGGAAGTTGTCTTCCACACTGTGATTGTTTGGGGGTTACCCCGCCCCCCCACACTTTTGAATTTGTCCCAGCTAACTCAGACGGACCCTGGGAATATAGATGAAACAATTTATTTACAGCTAGCAGAATTTACAAGCAGCTATTTACAATATATACAGTTATATACAATTATATACAGAAATATACAAAGGATAAACAATACGAAAGCACAACTCCCCTCCCAGAAACCTAGGTCCCCAGGAGGGGCTTTCAAACCACCCCAACACCTCCCCTGGCCCTCTCAACCTTACCCCAGTTCTCAGGAAGAAGAGAGGTGCAGCCAAGAGATTAGGGAGCAGGGTTAGAAAGCAGTGATGTTAGAAAGATGTGTCTCGGTCTAAGGCAAAAGCAAGAGTGAGAGACAAAATGGAGAAAAAGTCTTTCTTCTTCCCAGAGTTCTCAGCGAGACTGTGAGAGAAGTTGACATCAATTGTTTTCATTTCACTGCCTGTTATCTAGTTCTTTTACCAAAACATTCCAGCTTGCTTCAAACTAGCACACACACATTGCAGAAACCTTCTAGACTGCTTCTTCTCTGCAGTGTTTAAGTCCCAGCAGATGTCTGGTAGGTTAAAGTCGCCCACCAGAACAAGGGCAGGTGATCTTGAGGCAGCCTCCAGTTGCTTAAAGAGTAATAAATCAACCTCTTCTTCCTGGTTGGGTGGTCTGTAACAGACTCCAACCAGGATATCAGTCTTGTTGGCCTTCGCCTTAAGTCTCACCCATAATGACTCAACTTGATCATCCTTGATTTCTACCTCCATGACATCCAGAGCATCCCTAATATACAGAGCCACTCCCCCACCCTTTCTCCCTTGCCTGTCTCTCCTGAAGAGTCTGTAGCCATTGATTTCAGCACTCCAATCATGTGAGCCATCCCACCACGTTTCAGTGATGGCGACAATATCATAGTTGTGCTAGTTAGAAGCAAGCTGGAATGTTTTGGTAAAAGAACTTGATAACAGGCAGTGGAATGAAAAACATGGTGTCTCCTTCTCTCACAGTTATGCTGAGAATTCTGGGAAGAAGAAGTAAACTTTCTCCATTTTGTTTTTTCTTTCTGCCTTTGCCTTCAGACCTAGTCACATCTCATTAACCTTGCTCCTACTAACCTTGCTCCCTAACCTCTTGGCTGCACCTCTCTTCTTCCTGAGAACTGGGGTAAGGTTGAGAGGGCCGGGGGAGGTGTTGGGGTGGTTTGAGAGCCCCTCCTGGGGACTCAGGTTTCTGGGAGGGGAGTTGTGCTTTTGTATTGTTTATCCTTTGTATATTTCTGCATATAATTGTATATAACTGTATATATTGTAAATAGCTGCTTGTAAATTCTGCTAGCTGTAAATAAATTGCTTCATCTATATTCCCAGAGGCCATCTGAGTTAGCTGGGGCAAATTCAAAAGTGTGGGGGGGTGGGTAAGAGCCCAAACCATCACAATAGTTTTCCTCCAGCACCAGAGCTTCCAGCTCCTCTTGTTTGTTACCCATACTTTGTGCAGTAGTGTACATGCACTTCAGCTGGGCTGCTGCTTTTACCCCTAGCTCTAGCCTACCGTCCTCAATTCCCTTTGATTTATCTCTGGTGCTGTCATGTTTAACCCCCTCCCCCTTCCATTCTAGTTTAAAGCCCTCTCAACAAGCCCAGCTAGCTTATGTGCCAGGGTCCTTCTCCCCTTCTGTGACAGTTGTATCCCATCTGTTGCTTGCAGACCTGCGGCAAGATGAAGTTCCCCAAGATCAAAGAATCCAAAGTTATGTTGGAGGCACCAACCTCTGAGCCACTTGTTCATCAAATACACTTTCCTATTCTTCTCTGTATTCCAGCCTGTGACTAAGGGTATAGATGAAAAGACTACCTGTGCCCCTGCTCCGTCAACTGCTTTCCCCAGTGTCTTAAAGTCCCTTTTGATAGCTTTTAGCCCTCTGTTATTAATCTCATCATTCCCTGCCTGTATAACTAATAAGGGATAGTAATCAGAGGGCTGCACTACAGTAGGCAGCCTCCTGGTAACATCCCTGACCCGGGCTCCAGGGAGGCAGCAGACCTCCCCGTGGAAGGGGTCTGGATGGCATATGGGGCCCTCTGTTCCCTGCAGAAGGGAGTCACCAATAACAATTACCCTCCTCTTTTTCTTCTGGGTACTTGTTCTGATGCGAGGGGGCAACTGATTTGTCTCAGTTGCCCTCCCAGCTGGTGATGCTTCTGCCTGCTCCAGGATCACCTCATCCTCAACCTCTAGTGCCCTATATCTGTTGTGTAAGGGCAGCTCGGGATGTGAAGATGGCTGGAAGGGTTTTCCCTTGCCCCTTCTGGCAGGCACCTGCATCTATTCTCCTTGGTTGCTCTGTTCGTCTCCCTCTGGCAAGGGGGACTGCAGAGCATGGTGCTCTCTTTTACATTCCCTTTCAGCCTTCAGGCGTTCTACCTCTCCCTTGAGTTCAGCCACCAGGTTAAGCAGACAATTAATCTGCTCACACCTCATGCAGCCAATGCCTGTGTCTCCCTCAACTTCGAGTGCCAGGCTCCAGCACTGCTCACATCCAGTCGACTGCATGCCTGCATTCCTACAGGTGGGCTCTCTTTGGGTGCCCACAGTTTTACAAGTATTGTACAGCTTGGACCTAGTTTGAACCATGTCTGGCTTTCCTGAAGGTCCGATGATAGTTAAGTTAGTATGGAGATTTTTTTTTTTTTTCTTCCCCCCGGCGCGTGCTGCACTGGGCTCAGCAGAGACACCTAGCTCCTCTTTTAAATCTGCCGCTCACCAGGCACCACCCCCTCTGACTCACCTTCCTGTGAGCACTTAGTGCCTGCCGCTCCCTACCCCCTTCTGGGCTCCTCGGGTGGAGAGAGCCTCAAAATGGAGGAGAAAAAAGGCTTCAAGAAAGCGCGCTTCAGCTGAGCTAGCCTCGGTCCGGCTCTCTTGTCGAACCAGGCAAGATTGATGCTGTAATTTGTTTTTTGGTGTACGTCTAGTTTATTCATCATATCTACTGATTTATGGCAGAAAACTACTGTTCTGATTTTGAACTCCACTACTTTGTTGCCAAAATCCCTGTATTTCTGCTGGAAGTCTACTGATTCACACTGTCATTGCGTGCTTTCGAGTTGAACACTTCTGTATTGTGGTCTACGTCTAGGTAGTTCATCATATCTAATGATTTATGGCAGAAAACTACTGTTCTGATTTTGAACTCTGCTACTTTGTTGAGAAAATAGATGTGTTTCTAATGGAAGTCTACTGATTGATTCTGTAATTGTATGCATTCGAGCTGAACACTTCTGATTTTTGGTGTATGTCTAGGTTTTTCATCATATCTAACAATTTATGGGAGAAAACTATTGTTCTGATTCTGAACTGTCCTCTTTGTTGCGAAAATCAATGTGTTTTGTCTGGAAGTCTACTGATTCATACCGTAATAGTGTGCTTTCGAGATGAACGCTCCTGTTTTTTGGTGTACATCTAGGTTTGTCATCATAAGTACTGATTTATAGGAGAAAACTACTGTTCTGATTTTGAACTCTGCTACTTTGTTGCCAAAATCGATGTGATTCTGCTGGAAGTCTACGGATTCATACTGTAATTGTGCGGTTTCGAGCTGAACACCCCTGTTTTCTGGTGTACATCACAGTTGTTCATCTTATCTACTGATTTATGGGAGAAAACTACTGTTCTGATTTTGAACTCTGCTACTTTGTTGCCAAAATCGATGTGTTTCTGTTGGAAGTCTCCTCATTCATACCATAATAGTGTGCTTTCGAGATGAACGCTCCTGTTTTTTGGTGTACGTCAAGGTTTGTCATAATATGTACTGATTTATGGGAGAAAACTACGGTTCTGATTTTGAACTCTGCTACTTTGTTGCCAAAATCGATGTGATTCTGATGGAAGTCTCCTCTTTCATACCATAATAGTGTGCTTTCACACAGTATCACAGTATTATCAGGGTTGGAAGAGACCTCACAGATCATCAAGTCCAACCCTTTACCACAGAGCTCAAGGCTAGACCATGGCACCAAGTGCCACGTCAAATCTTGCCTTGAACAGCTCCAGGGATGGCGACTCCACCACCTCCCTGGGCAGCCCATTCCAGTGTCCAATGACTCTCTCAGTGAAGAACTTTCTCCTCACCTTGAGCCTAAATCTCCCCTGGCGCAGCCTGAGGCTGTGTCCTCTCGTTCTGGCGCTGGCCACCTGAGAGAAGAGAGCAACCTCCTTCTGGCCACAACCACCCCTCAGGTAGTTGTAGACAGCAATAAGGTCACCCCTGAGCCTCCTCTTCTCCAGGCTAAACAATCCCAGCTCCCTCAGCCTCTCCTCGTAGGGCTTGTGCTCGAGGCCTCTCACCAGCCTCGTCGCCCTTCTCTGGACACGCTCAAGCATCTCGATGTCCCTCCTAAACTGGGGGGCCCAGAACTGGACACAGTACTCAAGGTGTGGTCTAACCAGTGCAGAGTACAGGGGCAGAATGACCTCCCTGCTCCTGCTGACCACACCATTCCTGATGCAGGCCAGGATGCCACTGGCTCTCTTGGCCACCTGGGCACACTGCTGGCTCATGTTCAGGCGGGTATCAATCAGTACCCCTAGATCCCTCTCTGTTTGGCTGCTCTCCAGCCACTCCAACCCCAGCCTGTATCTCTGCATGGGGTTGTTGTGGCCAAAGTGCAGCACCCTGCACTTGGAGCTATTGAACGCCATCCCATTGGACACTGCCCATCTTGTGCAGGCGGTGAACACTCCTGGTTTTTGGTGTATGTCTAGGTTTGTCATCATATGCACTGATTTATGGGAGAAAACTACTGTTCTGATTTTGAACTCTGTTACTTTGTTGCCAAAATCGATGTGATTCTGCTGGAAGTCTACTGATTCACACTGTAATTGTGCGGATTCGAGCTGATCACTTCTGTTTTCTGGTGTACGTCAAGGTTGTTCATCTTATCTACTGATTTATGGGAGAAAACTACTGTTCTGATTTTGAACTCTACTACTTTGTTGCCCAAATCCATGTGTTTCTGCTGGAAGTCTGCTGATTCATAGTGTAATTGTGTGATTTTGAACTGAATACTCCTGTTTTGTGGTGTACTTCTAGGTTGTTCATCGTATCTACTGATTTATGGGAGAAAACGGCCATTATGATTTTGAACTCTGCTACTTTGTTGCCAAAATCGATGTGTTTCAGCGGGAAGTCTACTGATTCACACTGTCATTGTGTGCTTTCTAGCTGAACACTCCTGGTTTTTGGTGTACATATAGTTTTTTCATAATATCTACTGATTTATGGGAGAAAACTACTGTTCTGATTTTGAACTCTGCTTCTTTGTTGCCAAAATACATGTGTTTCAACTAGAAGTCTACTGATTCATATTGTAATTTTGTGCTCCCCAGCTGAACACTCCTGTTTTTTGGTGTACATGTAGGTTTTTCATCATATCTACTGATTTATGGGAGAAAACTACTGTTCTGATTTTGAATTCTGCTACTTTGTTGCCAAAATCCATGTGATTCTGCTGGAAGTTTACTGATTCATACTGTAATTGTGTGGTTTCGAGCTGAACACCCCTGTTTTCTGGTGTACGGCACAGTTGTTCATCTTATCTACTGATTTATGGGAGAAAACTACTGTTCTGATTTTGATCTCTGCTGCTTTGTTGCCAAAATCGATGTGTTTCGGCTGGAAGTCTACTGATTCATGTTGTAATTGTGTGCTCTCCAGCTGAACACTCCTGTTTCTTGGTGTACATGTAGGTTTTTCATCATATCTAAAAATTTATGGGAGAAAACTACTGTTCTGATTTTGAACTCTGCTACTTTGTTGCTAAAATCGATGTGTTTCTGCTGGAAGTCTACTGATTCACAGTGTAATTGTGTGATTTTGAACTGAACACTCCTGTTTTGTGGTGTACTTCTAGGTTGTTCATTCTATCTACTGATTTATGGGAGAAAACTGCCGTTATGTTTTTCAACTCTCCTACTTTGTTGCCAAAATCGATGTGATTCTACTTGAAGATTACTGATTCATGCTGTAATTGTGCGGTTTCGAGCGGAACACTTCTGTTTTCTGGTATTTATGTTGGTTGTTCATCATATCTACTGCTTTATGGGAGAAAACTACTGTTCTGATTTTGAGCTCTGCTACTTTGTGGCCAAAATCGATGTGTTTCTGCTGCAAGTCTGCGGATTCACACTGCAATAGTGTGCTTTTGAGCTGAACTCTCCTGTTTTCTGGTGTACGTCTAGTTTGCTCATCATATCTACTGATTTATGGGAGAAACGTACTGTTCTCCTTTTGAACTCTGCTACTTTGTTGCCAAAGTCGATGTGATTCTGCTGGATGTCTACTAATTCATTCTGTAATTGTGTGCTCTCCCGCTGAACACTCCTGTTTTTTGGTGTACATCTAGGTTTTTCATCATATCTACTGATTTATGGGTGAAAAGTTCTGTTCTGTTTTTAAACTCTGCAACTTTGTTGCCAAAATAGATGTGTTTCTGTTGGAAGTCTACTGATTGATACTGTAATTTTGTGGTTTCGAGCTGAACACTCCTGTTTTTTGTTGTACATCTTGGTTTGTCATCATATCTAATGATTTGTGGAAGAACACTGCTGTTCTGATTTTGAACTCTGCTTCTTTGTTGCCAAAATACATGTGTTTCAGCTAGAAGTCTACTGATTCATATTGTAATTTTGTGCTCCCCAGCTGAACACTCCTGTTTTTTGGTGTACATCTAGGTTTGTCATCATATCTAATGATTTATGGGAGAAAACTACTGTTCTGATTTTGAACTCTGCTACTTTCTTGCCAAAATCGCTGCGTTTCAGCCGGAAGTCTACTGTTTCACACTGTAATTGTGTGCTTTCGAGTTGAACACTTCTGTTTTGTGGTCTACGTCTAGGTTGTTCGTCATATCTAATGCTTTATGGCAGAAAACTACTCTTCTGATTTTGAAGTCTGTTACTTTGTGGCCAAAATCGATGTGTTTCTGCTGCAAGTCTGCGGATTCACACGCTAATAGTGTGCTTTCGAGCTGAACTCTCCTGTTTCTTGGTGTACGTCTAGTTTGTTCATCATATCTACTGTTTTATGGGAGAAAAGTACTGTTCTGATTTTAAACTCTGCTACTTTGTTGCCAAAATCGATGTGATTCTACTGGAAGTCTACTGATTCACACCGTAATTGTGTGCTTTCGAGCTGAACACTTCTGTTTTGTGGTCTACGTCTAGGTTGTTCATCATATCTACTGCTTTATGGGCGAAAACTACTGTTCTGATTTTGAACTCTGCTACTTTGTTGCCAAAATCGATGTGTTTCTGCTGTAAGTCTACTGATTCACACTGTAATTGTGCGGATTTGAGCTGATCACTTCTGTTTTCTGGTGTACGTCGAGGTTGTTCATCTTATCTACTGATTTATGGGAGAAAACTACTGTTCTGATTTTGAAGTCTGCTACTTTTTTGCCAAAATCCATGTGTTTCTGCTGGAAGTCTACGGATTCATACTGTAATTGTGCGGATTCGAGCTGATCACTTCTGTTTTCTGGTGTACGTCAAGGTTGTTCATCTTATCTACTGATTTATGGGAGAAAACTACTGTTCTGATTTTGAACTCTGCTACTTTGTTGCCAAAATCGATGTGTTTCTGTTGGAAGTCTCCTCATTCATACCATAATAGTGTGCTTTCGAGATGAACGCTCCTGCTTTTTGGTGTACATCTGGGTTTGTCATCATATGTACTGATTTATAGGAGAAAACTACTGTTCTGATTTTGAACTCTGCTACTTTGTTGCCAAAAACGATGTGATTCTGCTGGAAGTCTACGGATTCATACTGTAATTGTGCGAATTCGAGCTGATCACTTCTGTTTTCTGGTGTACGTCAAGGTTGTTCATCTTATCTACTGATTTATGGGAGAAAACTACTGTTCTGATTTTGAACTCTGCTACTTTGTTGCCAAAATCGATGTGTTTCTGTTGGAAGTCTCCTCATTCATACCATAATAGTGTGCTTTCACACAGTATCACAGTATTATCAGGGTTGGAAGAGACCTCACAGATCATCAAGTCCAACCCTTTACCACAGAGCTCAAGGCTAGACCATGGCACCAAGTGCCACGTCCAATCTTGCCTTGAACAGCTCCAGGGACGGCGACTCCACCACCTCCCTGGGCAGCCCATTCCAGTGTCCAGTGACTCTCTCAGTGAAGAACTTTCTCCTCACCTTGAGCCTAAATCTCCCCTGGCGCAGCCTGAGGCTGTGTCCTCTCGTTCTGGCGCTGGCCACCTGAGAGAAGAGAGCAACCTCCTTCTGGCCACAACCACCCCTCAGGTAGTTGTAGACAGCAATAAGGTCACCCCTGAGCCTCCTCTTCTCCAGGCTAAACAATCCCAGCTCCCTCAGCCTCTCCTCGTAGGGCTTGTGCTCGAGGCCTCTCACCAGCCTCGTCGCCCTTCTCTGGACACGCTCAAGCATCTCGATGTCCCTCCTAAACTGGGGGGCCCAGAACTGGACACAGTACTCAAGGTGTGGTCTAACCAGTGCAGAGTACAGGGGCAGAATGACCTCCCTGCTCCTGCTGACCACACCATTCCTGATGCAGGCCAGGATGCCACTGGCTCTCTTGGCCACCTGGGCACACTGCTGGCTCATGTTCAGGCGGGTATCAATCAGTACCCCTAGATCCCTCTCTGTTTGGCTGCACTCCAGCCACTCCGACCCCAGCCTGTATCTCTGCATGGGGTTGTTGTGGCCAAAGTGCAGCACCCTGCACTTGGAGCTATTGAACGCCATCCCATTGGACACTGCCCATCTTGTGCAGGCGGTGAACACTCCTGTTTTTTGGTGTATGTCTAGGTTTGTCATCATATGCACTGATTTATGGGAGAAAACTACTGTTCTGATTTTGAACTCTGTTACTTTGTTGCCAAA
>NC_087308.1:6445403-6586299 GCF_015220805.1 Pogoniulus pusillus
TCTCTGTATTACAGCCTGTAACTAAGGGTATAGATGAAAAGATTACCTGTGCCCCTGCTCCCTCAACTGCTTTTCCCAGTGTCTTAAAGTCCCTTTTGATGGCTTTTAGCCCTCTGTCATTAATCTCATCATTCCCTGCCTGTATAACTAATAAGGGATAGCAATCAGAGGTAACATCCCTGACCCGGGCTTCAGGGAGGCAGCAGACCTCCCTGTGGAAGGGATCTGGCCGGCATATGGGGCCCTCTGTTCCCTGCAGAAGGGAGTCACCGATAACAATTACCCTCCTCTTTTTCTTCTGGGTACTTGTTCTGATGCGAGGGGGCAACTGATTTGTCTCAGTTGCCCTCCCAGCCGGTGATGCTTCTGCCTGCTCCAGGATCACCTCATCCTCAACCTCTAGTGCCCTATATCTGTTATGTAAGGGCAGCTGGGGATGTGAAGATGGCTGGAAGGGTTTTCCCTTGCGTCTTCTGGCAGGCACCTGCATCCATTCTTCTTGGTTGCTCTGTTCGTCTCCCTCTGGCAAGGGGGACTGCAGAGCATGGTGCTCTCTTTTACATTCCCTTTCAGCCTTTAGGCGTTCCACCTCTCCCTTGAGTTCAGCCACCAGGTTAAGCAGACAATCAATCTGCTCGCACCTAATGCAGCCATTGCCTGTGTCGAGTGCCAGGCTCCAGCACTCCTCACATCCAGACGCCTGGACACCTGCATTCCTACAGGTGGGCTCTGTTTGGGTGCCCACAGTTTTACAAGTATTATACAGCTTGGACCTAGTTCGAACCATGTCTGCTATCCTGAAGGTCCGGTGCGAGTTGTTAGGTGTGGTGGGGTTTTTTTTTCTTTCAGCGGCGCGCGCTGCGCTGCGCTCAGCAGAGATAGGCTAGCTCCTTGTTTGGATCTGCCGCTCGCCAGGCACCGCTCTCTGACTCACCTTCCTGCGAGCACTTAGCGCCTGCCTGCTGCTCCCTGCCTCTCTCTGGGCTCCTCAGATCGAGAGAGCCTCAAAATGGAGGAGAAAAAAGGCTTCGAGAAAGCGCGTTTCAGCTGAGCTAGCCTCGGTCCTGCTCTCTTGCCGAACCAGGCTGTGGCTTCGCCTCTGCCACTCCAGTGGCCTCCAGCCTGGCCGCTCACCAATCCGATGTCCGGCGTAGTCGGTGTGGGCGGCAGCATGACTGCTCGGCAGAGTAAAGACCCTGTGCGCTTGTGCTGGGAGGACTGCACCGTGCACCAGCGAGTGTATGTCATGCCCTTGCCTGACAGCTTGCAAGCGCATCTTGGCCGTGATGTTCTTGGCCAGGTCGGTGCTGTGATTACCACCACTCACGGCGCGCATTTTCGTTGCGGGCCGCTGCCTGTAAGCCGCCACCCATACCCCTCAGATGGCACACAGACACACCTGTATGGATAGAGCAGTGGCCTATGACTGCAGAGCAGCTTGAACATGCTAGGGTACTTGTTCAGGAACAGTTGAGGGCAGGACATATTTGACCTTCTGTTAGCCCTTGGAACACTCCTATTTTTGTCATCCCGAAGAAGTCTGGAAAATGGAGACTGCTACAGGACCTTCGAGCAGTGAATGACCAGATGCAAGCTATGGGAGCACTTCAGCCAGGACTACCATCACCCAGTATGCTCCCAAAGGACTGGCATTTGCTGATAATTGATTTAAAGGACTGCTTCTTCACTATCCCCCTCGCCGAACAAGATTGCCAGTGATTTGCCTTTACAATACCATCTGTGAACAAAGCCGAACCCGCAAGCCGTTATGAGTGGACAGTTTTGCCACAAGGCATGAAGAATTCACCTACTCTCTGCCAACTGTTCGTTGCAAAGGCATTGCAACCCCTCCGAAAGCATTGGGCATGTACAATTATCTATCATTACATGGACGACATTCTTTTTTGTCGTTCGCGGCTGTTTGAGCCTGCAGACTTGGAAATAATTGAGTCAGTCTGCAAAAGAAGTGGGCTGATTGTCGCCCCAGAAAAAATAGAGCAGCAGAGCCCTTGGCATTACTTATGTTGGCAGATTACTGAGATCACAATCAGACCTCAAAAGATTGCCTTACACACAGATTTCAAGACGCTGACAGATGTTCAAAAGTTCATGGGTGATATTCAGTGGGTTTGAAGGATAGTGGGAATAACCAATGAGGACTTAGAACCATTGTTGCCCCTGTTACAGGGCACGGCTGCACACAAACGCGTCTCCTTAACAGCCCAACAGCAGCTGGCGGTCCAGTCGATCATCAATAAATTTCTGACTGGTGTATCCACCCGTCGCCTTGCCGACCAGCCCCTAATGCTTCTCTGTGTTAATAGACAGCAACATCCTTTTGCACTCATTGCTCAGTGGCAAAAAGAAAGGAAGGAAATAGTTAGGGATAGCAGAAACGCCAGTGCCACTGACAATGAGTGGAAAATCATAGAACAGGTATTCTTGCCCACTCATCGAAAGAATACCATACAGACCCATACAGAGATACTTGCTGAATTAATTAAAAGGGGTAGGCTTAGAATCATTGAAATCGATGGAAAGGAGCCAGCTACAATTTATGTGCCATTTACCAGTGATCATCTGGATTGGTGCCTCTACAACTCTGCACCGTTACAAGACGCTCTGCTGGGGTTTACAAGGAAGATAAGTAATGTTTAACCAGCTGGAAAGACCTGGCAGGTAGTTAAAGACCTACAGTGGTTTAGAATTCCAAAAGTAAGCCCCTTACCTGTACCCGGACAGACAGTATATACAGATGCAGGAAGGAGAAAGAGGAGAGCAGTATGTACATGGTATAACAATGGTCGATGGCATCATCATCTTATGATAGGAACTAATGATGACTCTTTGCAGACCCTAGAATTAACAGCAGTAGTGTGGGCTTTTAAGAACTGGGCCCAAGAGCCGTTGAATGTGGTTACTGACTCTCTCTGTGTTGCAGGTGTCGTCACCAGAATTGAAGATTCATTGCTAAAGAAACCAAAAAGAGAAAGATTAGCACTATTGTTCCTAGAACTCAGACATCGTCTCTCTCAGTGAGAGCATGAGTACTGTGTAATCCATATTAGAAGCCACCAGTTAAATTCTGGACTAGGAGAGGGGAACGATAGAGCTGATAAACTTGTGAGCGCTAGTCAGCTAGTTCCCCCAGTAAATACATTCAAACAGGCAGTCTTTCACATGATATGTTTCATCAAAACGCCAGAGCATTATCTAGGCAATTTAAGCTTTCAATGGTAGAAGCTAAGGGCATAGTTAGACTCTGCCCGCAATGTAGCCATCACGGGCCAGGTCTTGGCCTTGGGGTTAACCCAAGAGGCATAAAGGCATTAGAGATTTGGCAGATGGACGTCACGCAGGTAGCACAGTTTGGGAGACTGAAGCACGTTCATGTTAGTATTGATACCTTTTCAAAGGTGATATGGGCTACTGCCCTGACAGGAGAAATGGCAAAGCATATTTGCAAACATCTCACTGCTGCTTTTGCAGTCTTAGGAGTCCCAGAACAGATAAAGACAGATAACGGGCCGGCCTATACTAGCGACAGGTTCCGGCGCTTCCTTCAACAATGGGGAGTAAAGCATACCACGGGGATTCCAAATTCTCCAACGGGCCAAACTATAATAGAAAGAGCACATCATACACTGAAGGACTATTTGGCCAAACATGCAGATATCACCGACCCCCAAGAGAGATTGAGTAAAGTGTTGTTCGTATTGAATTTTCTGTGTTTGACAGGTGATTGTCAGGAGCCTCCCATTGTGTTACATCACGCTACCTTAAAGAATCGTGCCATCACGTCGATACCTGGCCTCTTGGTGAAATATTGTAACCCAAAAACAGGGAACTGGGAAGGACCCTCCCCGGTTTTGTTTAACAGTAGAGGTTATCTTTGTGTTTCCACAGAGCAGGGGCCACTTTGGGTGCCAAGTCGTCTCACAAGAGCAGCTGTTGAGGGCCAACAAGATGAAGCTGGAGCTGATCCCGCTGATCCTGATGTACCTGCTCCTGAAGACAACAGAGACAGGGACAGCCATCCCTGAGATTGATCCAAGAAAGAACTTGTGGGTCACATGGGCTAATGAGACAGGCACCAAAGAATTCTGTATAGCTATGGCCTCAGCAACAGATCCTTTTAGAACTTGCTTAATAGGTTTGCAAGATTTTAATGAGAATGCTTTTAGAAATTACAGTACTAACAACTGTGCTGGAATTGCAAATGCTTCTGAGTGTGCTGCAAAGTTAATTGAGGGCTTAAATGTATCTTTGCCTTGGGATCCCCAAGAATTAGAATTATTAGGATCGCAGAGTATAGGGAAAACCTCCCAAGGGTGGAACCAGACATGTTTTGTATTTGGGAGTGCATAACAGGATCTTGACATTTCTTCACATCAAAGTAAGGCCATGAGGAGGCCTGAAATGAAATTCAGAGGTAAGGATGAATGGACAAATGTGTCACCAGGGAAGCCCTATGATAACTTCCTTAGCAATGTGGGTGGACACTGCGGTTCAAACGACAGTGACAAGGCCCATATTAGACCTTTAGGTGCTTTTGGAGCAAGCAATTGGCATAATGGTGTTAAAGCATCAAGAAGGGGCCGAGGTCATCTGTTGTGGAACAACAGAACCGCCAAGGCACTTCCCACTGGTGTGTTCCTTATTTGTGGTGATAGAGCCTGGCAGGGCATACCAAAGAATGTTTATGGAGGCCCATGTTATCTGGGTAAATTGACAATGTTTGCCCCTCAGATTAGTCAACTAAGGAACCTAGCTTGACGCCGGCCTAAGCGATCTTTAAAATTGAGTCCTAACTGCAATGACAACGTTGAATTATTGTCCACAGCTGCCCGTGTAGCCTTAGCTGTACTTTTACCAGGAGGAGCAGCTGGAAAAGCATTAGT
This sequence comes from Pogoniulus pusillus, assembly GCF_015220805.1. Classification (NCBI taxonomy): domain Eukaryota; kingdom Metazoa; phylum Chordata; class Aves; order Piciformes; family Lybiidae; genus Pogoniulus; species Pogoniulus pusillus. Next base: position 6,450,305 of record NC_087308.1, read on the forward strand.
ACAGCTAGAGAGACTAGCATGCTGGTCAGCAAAACAAGCCAATGTCACCACAAAGGTTTTAGGACAACTATTGGCTGATCAAAATAGCCTCCGTCACGCCCTATTGCAAAATCGAGCAGCTGTTGATTTTCTTTTGCTAGCCCAAGGGCATGGCTGCGAGGATTTCGAAGGGATGTTTTGTTTGAATTTATCAGATCATGGTGAGTCCATTCACAAGAGTATAACCTGGTTGAGAGGTCATGTTGACAAGATCGAAAAGGAAACATCAATTTTTGATGACTGGTTGCAGAACCTGTTTGGGACAATCCCTGGGTGGTTAAGTAGCTTAATAAGAGAAGGCTTGCGTTTTTTTGTTATTTTCATAATAACTTTGCTATGCGCTTGTATTGTCTTTGCTTGCGTTAAGAGAAGCTTAACTAAGGTTGTTAGCCAGGTGTGGGTTGCTCAAAAAGAAAAAGAGGGAATTGTGGAAGAATTTCCCACGAGTCGAGGACATAAATTTATAAACATGAGCAACTTGCGCTGAGAACGTCCTTGGAACCCTGCTAGCCCAGGAAATCGAGCTATAAACAACTGAGCACCCCACACACAGCTGCATAGAATCATAGAATCAACCAGGTTGGAAGAGACCTCCAAGATCATCCAGTCCAACCCATCACCCAGCCCTATCCAGTCAACTAGACCATGGCACTAAGTGCCTCATCCAGTCTTTTCTTGAAGATCCCCAGGGACGGTGCCTCCACCACCTCCCTGGGCAGCCCATTCCAATGGGAAATCACTCTCTCTGTGATAAATTTCTTCCTAACATCCAGCCTATACCTACCCTGGCACAACTTGAGACTGTGTCCCCTTGTTTGATTGCTGGTTGCCTGGGAGAAGAGGCCACCCCCCACCTGGCTACAATGTCCCTTCAGGTAGTTGTAGACAGTAACAAGATCACCCCTGAGCCTCCTCTTCTCCAGGATAAACAACCCCAGCTCCCTCAGCCTCTCCTCATAGGATTTGTGTTCCAGGCCCTTCACCAGCTTTGTTGCCCTTCTCTGGACATGCTCCAGCACCTCAACATCTTTCTTGAATTGAGGGGCCCAGAACTGGACACAGTACTCAAGGTGTGGCCTGACCAGTGCTGAGTACAGGGGAAGAATAACCTCCCTTGTTCTACTGGCCACACTGTTCCTGATGCAGGCCAGAATGCCATTGGCTCTCTTGGCCACCTGGGCACACTGCTGGCTCATATTCAGCCTACTATCTATCAGTACCCCCAGGTCCCTTTCCTCCTGGCTGCTCTCCAGCCACTCAGTCCCCAGCCTATAGGGCTGCTTGGGGTTGTTGTGACCAAAGTGCAGAACCCTGCACTTGGCCTTGTTAAATCTCATCCCATTGGCCTCTGCCCACCCATCCAGCCTGTCCAGGTCCCTCTGCAGAGCTCTCCTACCTTCCAACAGATCAACACCTGCTCCTAGCTTGGTATCATCTGCAAACTTACTGATGCTGAACTCAATCCCCTCATCCAGGTCATCAATAAAGATATTGAACAGGACTGGGCCCAGCACTGATCCCTGGGGAACACCACTAGTGACTGGCTGCCAACTGGATGTGGCACCATTCACCACCACTCTCTGGGCTCTGCCATCCAGCCAGTTCTTGATCCAGCACAGAGTGAATCTGTCGAAACCATGAGCTGCCAGCTTGGCTAGGAGCTTCTTGTGGCAGACAGTGTCAAAGGCTTTGCTGAAGTCCAAGTAGACTACATCCACAGCCTTCCCCACATTCACCAGGTGAGTAACCTGATCATAAAAGGAGATCAGGTTGGTGAGACAGGACCTGCCCTTCCTAAACCCATGCTGGCTGGGTCTGATCCCTTGGCCATCCTGTAGGTGCTTTGTGATGGCACCCAAGATGACCTGTTCCATCTCCTTGCCTGGCACTGAGGTCAGGCTCACAGGTCTGTAGTTTTCTGGCTCCTCCTTACGACCCTTCTTGTGGATGGGTATCACATTGGCCAGCTTCCAGTCTTCAGGGACCTCTCCAGTGAGCCAGCTCTGCTGATAAATGATGGAGAGTGGCTTGGCCAGATCATCTGCCAGCTCTCTCAGCACCCTTGGGTGGATCCCATCCGGTCCCATGGACTTGTGAGGATCCAAATGACGCAGCAGGTCCCTTACTGCTTCCTCATGGATTAGAGGGGGACTATACTGGTCCCTGCCTCCATCTGCCACTTCAGGAGTCCAGCTGTCCTGGAGACAACCTGTCCCACTAGTGAAGATTGAGGCAAAGAAGGTGTTAAGCACCTCTGCCTTTTCCTCATCCTTTGTCACTATGTTCCCCTCTCTATCTAATAAGGACTGGAGGTTGTCCTTGGCCCTTCTCTTGCCATTCATATATTTATAGAAACATTTTTTATTTTCCTTGACAGCTGTGGCCAGCCTGAGCTCCAAATGGGCTTTTGCCTCTCTAATTTTTCGTGTACAAGACCTAGCAACTTCCTTGAACTTTTCCTGGGACACCTCCCCTCTTTTCCAAAGGTGATACACTCTCTTTTTAATCTTTAATTCCTTCAGCAGCTCCCGGCCCATCCAGCCTGGCTGCCTCCCTCGTCGGCTCGTCTTCCGGCTCAATGGCACTGCTTTCTCCTGTGCCTTCAGGAGTTCTTTCTTGAAGTAGGTCCAACCTTCCTGGACCCCTTTGTTTTCAAGGGCTTTTTCCCAAGGAACTTTCTGAATTAGTTCCTTAAATAGGCTGAAGTCTGCCCTTCGGAAGTCCAGCGTGGAGGTTCTGTTAATGCCCCTCCTGGTTTCTCCATGTATTGAAAACTCTGTAATTTCATGGTCACTGGACCCCAGGCAGCTTCCAACCACCACATACCCAATCAGCCCCTTTCTACTGATACTGGACTCAATGCCCTCATCCAGATCATCAATAAAGATATTGAACAGGACTGGGCCCAGGACTGATCCTTGGGGAACACCACTAGTGACTGGCTGCCAACTGGATGTGGCACCATTCACCACCACTCTCTGAGCTCTGCCATCCAGCCAGTTCTTGATCCAGCACAGAGTGAATCTGTCGAAACCATGAGCTGCCAGCTTGGCTAGGAGCTTCTTGTGGCAGACAGTGTCAAAGGCTTTGCTGAAGTCTAAGTAGACTACATCCAAAGCCTTTGACACTGTCTGCCACTGATAACTCAGGGGCAAAGCAAGGCACTCATCAAAGTCTATCTCAGTTCAGGCCATTTTGGTGCTTGCCAAAGCAAAAACTAAGACATGACATTTGACAAAGAGTGATTCAAAAGAGAACTTAGGAGAGGGAACCTCTGGTGCACAAGAGGAGGAAGAGGAGACATATAGTCTTTGAGATTTAGAGAACATACTTAGATCCCAGTACTCTGATGAGAGGAGCGCTCTGAGGTTGTCTGCCAAGAAAGAGGATGGTTCTGATGAGTTTAAGAGTGCCCTTAGGAAAGTTCTGTTTCTAGGCCAGGGACAACCAGAGGAAGAGGAGAAGGATGACGTCCAGGATTCCAACGATCCCCTTCGAGAGGTGTCATGGAGGGCCTGTAGGCCCAAACAGAGGCTTCTTTATGCCCCTATGTGGGAGAATTTCTCCTGCAGCGGAACATAAAACTGTAAACATAAGACCTTGTGATGGGAGATGTCCTTGGAGCCTTGCAGGCTCCCAGGAAGCTAGGCTGTGGACTGTGAGCAACCCATGCACACCTGTTAGGGGATGGAATCTGCTGGCCCCTGAGGCAGGCACAGCTCCAGGGGGCTGACCCCTGCCAGCCCCCTGGGGTGAGAACCACAGGTTGTTTACCACAGGGTAACCTATCTCTGCCTTACACATAACTTGGGGCCAATCTGTACTGCCCACTTCTGCCAGCCCCAGGCTGGTTGTGCACGCCTCCTCTGAGGCACTATATAAGCCGTTGTATTGCCTTAATAAATAGTACTGATGTACTGATGCTTAGAAGCTGCTGTCTCGAGTCGTCAGTACCCCGATCTCGCCTCTCGCCAGCCTCTGTACTCCAACACCCCTTCATGCAAGGACATGTTTTCCTGCCAGGACCCCTGGTTGTAAACAGGTTGTGTAACAAACACACACCCAACTCGTGCATCCCTGGGCTCCGCCCATGTGATCCCCATATTTGGGAGAGTCCAGGCAAACAGCTCCTACCTATTATGGTAAGGTTTGGCTTACTGCCAACCTGATTGGTCACTTTGGATGGCCAAAGGGGCACATTAATCTCGGCCCACAGTCTATAAAGAGGAGTGCACAAGAGAACCACGTGTTCAGATTCAGCTATGTTCAGATCTGTTCAGCCCTGCCTGCAGCGCAGCTCTGACCCACCTGCAAGGACCAGCTAAGCTCTGACCTTCACTTGAAGCGCTCAGCCGCTCACACCCACACGCCCGGATGCCCTTGCATAGCTCTGATGCTCTCCGAGGCTCAGACCTCATGCTTTGATTCAAATCGCAGCTAACCTGACTGCGTACCTTAGATGCAGGAGCTCATTCAAGCCTGCTCACACACATATATATAAGGAGCTGATAGAACCTCCTAAGACCAGCTGTGCATATCTGCAAGCTATATTACTATCGGAACCTGATCCTGATCTTGCTTTATCTATGGAGCTCAGTCTCCCAGAAGCCTGGTAAGAGAATCAGGAAGCAGACATCTGGACTGTCTGTTAACCCACACACCCACGGCCTGAACCCGTGTGAAGGGACTGTGCCAAGAGCCAGTACAGACATTCTTCTCCTGCTCCAGGAATCCTGCCAGCTGATAATCCCGGGATGCAGTATTCAGAAGAAGGCAGTGGCAGCATAGAGGCAGAGATCATTCCACGCCAGGAGAACAAAAGGTTAGAGAAAACCTGTTTACCCCAGAGACTGGGAAAATTCACCTATTTCCCCCCTCAAGCCGGGAAGATTCCAGCCCCACAGAGTCCACAGGCAGAGCCCCTGGAAGTCCAGACACTGGGAACAGGCTGTGACACAACCCCGGAAGGGTGATCAATGATTGATAGCCACATTTATAAGAAAAGCTTTGATTCCTCTGTAATATGTTATCTCTGCCTTAGAGCAGAAAGAGTTTCAGCCCCTGCTGGGCAAGTAGCATAGTTCCCAAGTGGCACTAAGCCAGAAGGGAAGCCTCTCTCTCTGTGAATAGTTCAAATAGTTTTGCCAGTTATTGACCAAATCCCGGTATATATTATATTTCTAATTGTTTTCATAACTTTGCACAGAACTAAATATTAATACACAGTGGTTGGGGGTGGCAAGAGTTCATAAATATTAATTTTAATAAATTATACTTTTATACAAAATTTATACTGCCTCAAATTAATTTCTTGCCTCCACCAAATAGGCGTAGGTACAGAGAACCCCTCTGGAACAGAGGTCAGCGAAGTTAGAAAGGAATACTCAAGGGAATCAGGAGATCCAATCCTAAACTGGCTGGTGAGATGCTGTAGTACTGGTGCAAATGCCCTACATGTAGGAGACAAGTCTACCAAGCAGCTAGGACCACTCACCAAGGAGAGTGGAGTGGACAAATACCTAGCAAGTCCTCTTGATAAGGTTAGCTTGTGGACACGCCTCCTGTTGGCTGTGGCTATGAGATATCCTTCCTGAGATGATCTGCCATGGACGGCCATGGAGTTTGCTGTGAAGGAAGTGATCTATGGAGGTCATGGCACACATGAGCCTGATGACATTCCTCTTGGAACAGGTCTCATGAAGAAGCTGATTAAGCTTGCTCCTTCATCCTATGCTAACATCTTGGCTAGCAGGTTTCTATCAAGAAGTGGTAATGAAAGGTCTTTCACTGTTGGTGAATTCACTGACCAGCTGAGGCAGATAGAGGACAGCTTGTCACTTTCTGCCATAGTCTCTGCTATAAAGGCTATGACTACAGATATAAAGGGGATGAAAGATGACATTAAAGATAGCATCAAGGAAGGCATTAAGGATGGCATGAAAGAACTGAAGGAGGATCTTAAAACCATTTCCAATCTGGTAAAGGATACCATCCTTGCATCATCTAAACGGGTGCATGTTTCTGCCATCAGGAACAGACGCCAACCTCCTGCAAGGCACTTCCAGTCCAGGAGGAGACAAATTCCACCTAGACATCAGCAATCACGTGTGTCACTGTGGATAATTCTGCGTGACCAATTTGATGAGAACATGAACAAGTGGGATGGTCAACCTACTTTGGCTCTTTCAAAGAGAGTCAGCGAACTGCAAAGTGGCAGAAAGAGAGTCAACAATGCCAGAAAAGTAGCTGTCACTTCATCAGCTTCCCAGAGCACTGAAATTATTCCAACAACTGCAATTTCTCTAGCAACAACACCAGTCATTGTGTACACCCCACATAGAATCATAGAATCAACCAGGTTGGAAGAGACCTCAAAGATCATCCAGTCCAACCTGTCCCCCAGCCCTATCCAGTCAACTAGACCATGGCACCAAGTGCCTCATCCAGTCTTTTCTTGAACACCTCCAGGGATGGTGATTCCACCACCTCCCTGGGCAGCCCATTCCAATGGGAAATCACTCTGTGAAGAACTTCCTCCTAATTTCCAGCCTATACTTCCCCTGGCACAACTTGAGACTGTGTCCCCTTGTTCTATTGCTGGTTGTCTGGGAGAAGAAACCAATCCCCACCTGGCTACAGCTTCCCTTCAGGTAGTTGTAGACAGCAATGAGGTCACCCCTGAGCCTCTGTGGAGAGATTTTTGGTAGCAGGACATGAAATGATAAACATGAGCAACCCATGCTGGGAAGTGTCCTTGCGTCCGTCTTGGGAGTTAAGATACCAGGCACTGGGTAGCACCCCCCACATGCAGCTGCAGGGGGTGGAATGCCAGCTGCATGTGGGCAGAGTCAGACAGCCCAAGGGGGCTGGGTCAGCCAGCCCTGGGGCTGACCCCTGTAGAATGTTATTTTATATCACCCTATCCGTGACATACATGTAACCCTGTACCCTCCATATGTAACCAATCTTAGTTGTGCACGCCAGCGGGTAGGACCAGTAGTCTGGGATCAGTAAGGCCCGACTAATCTGTGGACATTTTCATATCGAAAAACAGTGTCAACCAGTGACACTGGGCCGGAGTGTGTTGCCCAAGAACGGGGGCAATAGCTGGATGCCCAGGAGTCATGGCTGGGTACTCCATATGTGCAGGTCAGGCTGCGAGAGGGACGCAGCACTGCATTTTGGCAAGCCTATTCTCTGAGAGAAGGCTTATGCTGGGACTAAGCTCCGTGAGCTAAACGCATAGGAAGTTAGAGGGACTCTGTGTACCAGATCTAGCCATAGCGCTGGAGAGAAGTGGGAGATGCACTGTGGGACTGTGATGGTTTGGGCTCTTACCCGCCCCCCCACACTTTGTATTTGCCCCAGCTAACTCAGACAGCCTCTGGGAATATAGATGAAGCAATTTATTTACAGCTAGCAGAATTTACAAGCAGCTATTTACAATATATACAGTTATATACAATTATATACAGAAATATACAAAGGATAAACAATACAAAAGCACAACTCCCCTCCCAGAAACCTGAGTCCCCAGGAGGGGCTCTCAAACCACCCCAACACCTCCCCTTGCCCTCTCAACCTTACCCCAGTTCTCAGGAAGAAGAGAGGTGCGGCCAAGAGGTTAGGGAGCAAGGTTAGTAGGAGCAAGGTTAATGAGATGTGACTAGGTCTGAAGGCAAAAGCAAGAGTGAAGAACAAAATGGAGAAAGTTTACTTCTTCTTCCCAGAGTTCTCAGCGTGACTGTGAGAGAAGTTGACATCAATTGTTTTCATTTCACTGCCCGTTATCTAGTTCTTTTACCAAAACATTCCAGCTTGCTTCTAACTAGCACAGAAGCTAGCTAGAATGTTTTGGTGAGAAGAACTAAATTACAGGCTGTGAGAGGAAAACAATGGTGATGTCTACTTCACTCACAGTCTTGCTAAGGAGTATGGGAACAAGAAATGAAAACATTAGATAACACTCTCGCGATTTTTTCTCTCACTCTCGCTTAGGTTGCTGACTGAGCTGCATCTCTCTAACACACCCTTCCATTTGGCCTAACCCACTTTGCTTCTTAACCTCTTGTCCGAACCACTATTCTTCCTTGGGACTGGGGTAAGGTTGAGAAGGGCAGGGGAAGGTGAAGGGGTGGTTGAGAGCCCCTCTTGGGGTCTCAGGTTTCTGGGAGGGGAGTTGTGTTTCTGTATTATTTTACCTTGTATATTTCTGTATATAACTCTATATAATGTAAATATCTGCTTGTACATTGTGCTAGCTGTAAATTAATAGCTTCATTCATATTTTCAGAGCCGACTGAATCTAGTCTGGGTGATTTCTAAAGTGGGGGGGGCAGGTAACACCCAAACCGTCACAGCATGGTCATCAAATCTCGGAGACTATATGTCTCCTCTTCCTCCTCTTGCTCACTGAGTTGCTGCTGACAGTAGAGCCGTTAAAATCGCTCAAACACTCAAATCCGCCTGGCAAGACGTAAATCATTGCCTTAGTGGACACAAAAAGCCCTCCGATGATGGGGAACTGCCTAGACCGAGATCCATAATGGCAGCTGCTGATAGGCGCTCAGCAGCAGAAGCCGTGAAAGTTTCCTCAGTTTGAAAAAGTTTTCGGGACTGCCGTAACGCAGCTCAGCACTGCAGCTGTGCGTGCTGCAGCACCTCTTAACCCGTGATCGCTAGGGTCTGTTTATCATCTGAAATGCAGCCCTCCCCCCACACCCCCCCCAACGAGAGCGTGCAATGCAGGACAGAGATTTTTCACTCTTAAGTGGTACAAGACGAAACTACAAAAGAGACAGAGGGACGAAAAGCAGAGAAAAAAAAGACGGCAGAGCGACCACACCAGAGAAACCAGACACCACCCCCTCCTTCTACAGTGCGGCAAGCAGTCTTGGATTCTGCCTTCTGTCTGAGTGTGTGAGAGAGAAACAGAAGTTTAGAAGATTTTAGAGTAAAGCATCAGGAGGTTGTATTTGGTGAAGCTGTAGATTTAATACTGAGGGAAAGGACAAGAAACATATGAGGGAGAAGAAAGAAAAGAAACAACAGCCATCAGATGATGGCGGCGGACAAGCTGAAAAGGATAGGGGCCGGGTGAGATGGAGGGCCGAGGCAAAAGCGGTAAAATCTGCTGCTGAGAATGCCAGCGCCCCCCCCCCCCCCACCCTGGCTCTACTTGCGGAGCGGCTCACAGGGCCCATTCCCCCACCTCCTTCCTCCCTCCTTATCTCCTTTGCAGGTTTTGCTGGAGCAGCCAGCTTGGTTCATAAGGAGACAGTCCTGTTTTTTGAAAGCCTTTGATGGTAACATATTTTGGAGTTTAATGGAGAAGCTGATAATTACAATGGGATGAGTTTTGAGATGATTTTAAGTAGCTTGGTGAGACAGCTGACTGAATTGGAGAGTGCCTAGCACTTGTTAGTATCATAGTGGAATATTATGGCAAGAAATTGTTTTTGTAACTGTGTAGGTTAATGCTTAATTCTTTCCGTGATGATTCTGAGTTTCCTTTTTCTGAGAATACCATGGCATTATCTTCTTGAATTTTCTTTGCTTTTTCTTGAATTTCCTTCAGCTGATAGATTTTTAACTTGCTAAGATAGGATAAGTTAAGGATAAGGGCTTGCAATATGACAATTTTGGCATTTTTAGGATATAGGGATACTGTAGAATATTTTTTAGAATTTCTTCTGTATATTTAGATAGCACGAGCATTATGTATAACTCAAAAAAGAAAAAAGGGAGAAAATGGGATAGAGAGGAAAGTAGGAGAAGAAAGAATTTTTTTTGAAATTTCTGCAATTACATTGTTGTGCTAGTTTGAAGCAGGCTAGGATGTTTTGGTGAGAAAAACTAGATGATAGGCTGTGCAAAGGAAAACAATGGTGATGTCTCCTTCCCTCAGAGTCTTGCTGAAGAAGAATGTAAACATTAGATAACACTCTCGCCATTTTGTCTTCTCTTTCTGTCTGGCTTCAGACTGAGCTACATCTCCCTAACCTCACCTTTCACTAACTTTGCTTCTTAACCTCTTGGCTGAACCTCTATTCTTCCTTAGGACTGGGATAAGGTTAAGAGGGGCAGGGGGAAGGTGCAGGGGTGGTTGAGAGCCCCTCCTGGGGACTCAGGTTTCTGGGAGGGGAGTTGTGTTTCTGTATTACTTTTACCTTGTATATTTCTGTATTACTTTTACCTTGTATATTTCTGTATATAGCTGTATATATTGTAAATATCTGCTTGTATATTGTGCTAGCTGTAAATAAATAGCTTCATTTATATTCCCAGAACCGGCTGTGTCTAGTCTGGGTATTACTAAAGTGTGGGGGGGTGGGTAACATCCAAACCACCACAATTGTACAGACTAGGCCAATGGATTTGTTACCCTAGAAAATGAATGTTTGGATTTGTTTGTGCATTTGTTCCTTTATGTTCACTGGCCTTAAATGGAGACCAGCTTGTTATGACCAGCCTGTTTTCTTTCAGTGAGCAGAAGTCTTGCTCAGATGGCAGAATTGTGGAAAGAACTTGAAAGGAGCACTGAAATGATGATTGTGTGTGTATAGATCATAAGGTTTTGATCATGGTTAACGAATTTGGGTATTTTCATGAGATTTAATAGCACCTGTTGTAAGGGCCAAAAGCCACTTAATTGGCACAGATGGCAATGTGCTTGTTATCTTTTTGCAAGGGCCCTGCAAAAAGATGAGAAACACTGCCTTACATATTTAAAACAGATAAAGGATTGCGGGGGAAAGGCCTAATAGAGTAGCCTGAAAGCAACATCTAGGGCATATCTTTGTATCGTATTTAGAAATTAGTAGTTCTTAAGCACAATAGACAGACGCAGCTCATAGTGAAGGAGTGTAATGAAAACATCAAGATTTCTGAGAACTGTAGAGTGAATCCAGAACTATGGGAGTCTGTGGAAGAATATTGGACAGCTGATACATCTGCGAATCTACGACATCGACTGCCACACAGAACCGATGAAGACGTGGCACACATGCACTCTCCTGTGACTGTGATGATTCGTCTGGACTGTTGGTTTTTGAACACAGCCACTCTGTCCCCAGCCTGTAGCACTTGGCCATGTTAAATCTCGTCCCATTGGCCTCTGCCCACCCATCCAGCCTGTCTAGGTCCCTCTGCAGGGCTCTCCTACCTTCCAAGAGATCAACACCTGCTCCTAGCTTGGTGTCATCTGCAAACTTACTGATACTGGACTCAATCTCCTCATCCAGATCATCAATAAAGATATTGAACAGGACTGGGCCCAGCACTCATCCTTGGGGAACACCACTAGTGACTGGCTGCCGACTGGATGTGGCACCATTCACTACCACTCTCTGGGTTCTGCCATCCAGCCAGTTCTTGACTCAGCACAGAGTGAATCTGTCCAAGCCACGAGCTGCCAGCTTGGCCAGGAGCTTATTGTGGCAGATGGTGTCAAAGGCTTTGTTGAAGTCCAGGTGGACTACATCCACAGCCTTCCCCACATTCATCAGGTGGGTAACCCGATCATAAAATGAGATCAGGTTGGTGAGACAGTGTCGGAGGACGGAGACTGGTGCGGCGAGAGATCGGGGCACTGAGAGTCGACTCTGTGGCTTCTGCGCAGCAGTGCGATTTATTAGGGCGATGCAGCGACCTTTATAGCCCCCAAAGGGGGTGTAGACAACTAACTTAGCTCAAGATTGGTACAAGTGGAAGGTACAGATTGACTCCAGGTTAAGTGTAAGGCAGAGATAGGTTAGCTTACAGTAAACACCTTAAGGATCCCACCCAGGGGGGCTGGCCAGAGTCAGCCCCCTGGGCTGTGCCCGCCCCAGGGGCCGGCAGATTCCACCCCCTGACAGCTGTGCGTGGGTTGCTCATGGTCCCCAGCTCAGGCCCCTGGGAGCCTCAAGGCTCCAAGGACACTTCTCATCACAGGGTCTGATGTTTACATTTCATGCTCCGCTGCAGGAGAAAGCTTCCTACAAGACAGGACGTGCCCTTCCTAAACCCATGCTGGCTGGGCCTGATCCTTTGGCCATCCTGTAGGTGCTTTGTGATGGCACTCAAGATGACCTGTTCCATCACCTTGCCTGGCACTGAGGTCAGGCTCACAGGTCTGTAGTTTTCTGGGTTCTCCTTTCGACCCTTCTTGTGGATGAGCATCACATTGGCCAGCTTCCAGTCTTCGGGGACCTCTCCAGTGAGCCAGGACTGTTGATAAATGATGGAGAGTCACTTGGCCAACTCATCTGCCAGCTCTCTCAGCACCCTAGGTTGGATCCCATCTGGTCCCATGGACTTGTGGGGATCCAAGTGTCTCAGCAGGTCTCTTACTTCGTCCTCATGGATTGCAGAGGGACTATACTGGTCCCTGCCTCCATCTGCCACTTCAGGAGTCCAGCTGTCCTGGAGACAGCCTGTCCCAGTATTGAAGATCGAGGCAAAGAAGGTGTTAAGCACCTCTGCCTTTTCCTCATCCTTTGTCACTATGTTCCCCTCTCTATCTAATAAGGACTGGAGGTTGTCCTTGGCCCTTCTCTTGCCGTTCATATAATTACAGAAACATTTTTTTTTTTCCTTAACAGCTGTGGGCAGCCTAAGTTCTAAATGGGCTTTAGCCTCTCTAAATATTTTTCTACAAGACCTAGCAACATCCTTCAACTTTTCCTGGGACACCTCCCCTCTTTTCCAAAGGTGATATACTCTCTTTTTTATCTTTAATTCCTTCAGCAGCTCCTTGCCCATCCAGTCTGGCTGCCTCCCTCATCAGCTCGTCTTCTGGCTCAATGGCATAGCTGCCTTCACCTGTGCCTTCAGGAGTTCTTTCTTGAAGTAGGTCCAACCTTCCTGGACCCCTTTGATTTTAAGGGATCTTTCCCAAGGAACCTTCTGAGTTAGTTCCTCAAATAGGCTGAAGTCTGCCCTTCAGAAGTCCAGCGTGGAGGTTCTGTTGATGCCCCTCCTGGTTTCTCCATGTATTGAAAACTCTGTAATTTCATGGTCACTGGACCCCAGGCAGCCTTCAACCACCACATACCCAATCAGCCCCTTTCTATTTGTGAGCAGCTGGACAAGCAGGGCTGCCCCCCTGGTAGGCTCATGTAACAGCTGGGATAAGAAGTTGTCTTCCACACACTCTAGAAACCTTCCAGTCTGCCTCCTCTCTGCAGTGTTTAAGTCCCAGCAGATGTCCGGCAGGTTAAAGTTGCCCACAAGAACAGGGGCAGGTGATCTTGAGGCAGCCTCCAATTGTTTAAGGAGTAAGAAATCAACCTCTTCTTCCTGGTTGGGTGGTCTATAACAGACTCCAACCAGGATATCAGTCTTGTTGGCCTTCCCCTTAATTCTCACCCATGAAGACTCAACATGATCATCTTTGATTTCTACCTCCATGACATCCAGAGCATCCCAAATATACAGAGCCACGTCTCCACCTCTTCTCCCTTGCCTGTCTCTCCTAAAGTGTCTGCATCCATTGATTACAGCACTCCAATAAAAAAGTTAAATCCAACTCACACACAAAAAAATCCTTTTAATAAATAGTCCTCTCACCTAGGATGTGTCAGATAGTAATCTGATAAGAACATATACTACACAGAAAAGTTCGGAAATACAGGGCTGTAGTTGACACAGGTGCTCAGTGTACTTTATTGCCATCAAACTGCAAAGTCTATCACTGTTACTGGAATCACTGGTGGATCTCAAGAGTTGACTAAGTTGCAGGCTGAGATCAGTTTAACTGGTAAAGAGTGGAAGAAACATACTATTGTAACTGGTCCTGATGCGCCTTGCATTCTGGGAATTCACTTTTTGAGACAAGGTTGTTTCAAAGATCCTCACAGTCACAAATGGGCTTTTGGAATAGCATCTGTCGAGATTGAGAATGGTAAATTGAAATTGTCCATTAGACCTTAACTTTCAGATGAATCTGCAGTTGTGGGACATCAAGACATAGAGGATCTGGAGATGCCAATTGCTACACAAACTGTTCACCACAGGCAGTACAGGACTAACTGTCGCTCTTTGTTGCCCATTCATCAGCTGATTCGTCAACTGGAGAGTCAGGCTGTCATGGAGAAAGCTCATTCACCTTTCAACAGTCCCGTCTGGCCTGTGCGCAATGCTAACGGAGATTGGAGACTCTCAGTTGATTTTTGTGCCTCAACTCCACCCCTGAGCGCAGCTGTGCCAGACATGCTGGAACTCCAGTACGAGCTGGAATCGAAGGAGGCTAAATGATATGCTACCATAGACATTGTTAATGCTTTCTTCTCTATTCCCATAGCAAAGGAGTGCAGGCCTCAGTTTGCATTCACCTGGAGAGGAATCCAGTACCAGTTCAAATGTTTGCCTCAGGGGTGGAAACGCAGCTCAACAATCTGTCACTCAGTCATCCACAATGCACTGGAGAAAGGTAAAGCTCCAGAGCACATACAGTTCATCGATGACATCATTGTGTGGGGGCCAAACTGCTGAGGAAGTCTTCAAGAAAGGTAACAATATCACTGACATTCTGTTGCAAGGAGGTTTTGCCATTATGAGAGACAACGTAAAGGCCCTGCCAGAGAAATTCAGTTTCTGGGAGTTTCGTGGCAGGATGGTTGCCGTCACATTCGTCAGGAGATGATAAACGAAGTCTCCACCATGACCATGGCAGTTCCCACAAATAAGGGCACTATTTTTCTTGGGTGCAGTAGGATTTTGGAGACTACACATTCCTGGATTCAGTCAGATTGTCAAACCTCTGCACAATGTGACTCCTAAGAGAAACCATTTTGAGTGGGGACCTGAACAGCAAGCAGCCTTTGATCAGATCAAGTGAGAAGTAGTCCATGCACTGGGCTTGGGACCTGTTCGAACTGGTCTGGACATTAAAAACATTCTGTATACAGCTGTGAGGGACAATGGTCCAACTTGGGTCTTTGGCAGAGAGCTCCAAACGAGACACGTGGTCATCCACTTGGTTTCTGGGGTCGTAGCTATAGAGGTTCAGAGGCCAATTACACCCCAACAGAGAAAGAGATGCTAGCAGCCTATGAGGGAGTGAAAGCAGCTTCTGAAGTGATTGGAACTGAGTCACAATTGCTTTTAGCTCCTAGACTGCCAGTTCTAAACTGGATGTTCAAGGGCAAAGGTTCATCAGAGCATCACGCCACAGATGCAACCTGGTCTAAATGGATGGCTTTGATAACCCAGCGAGCATGAATGGGGAATCTTGATTGACCTGGTCTGGTGGAGGTTGCCAGCGTTGCACCGTGAGAGTAGCAATCGTATACACCACTGTGGTTAGATGGTCCTTCTCTGATTTTTTTCCACATTACAGCAAGTTATATGCTTACTTTGAAGAGGTATGCATAGGTTCGTTTAAGAGCGGTACATGTGGAAGGTACAGATTGGCTTAAGGTTATGTGTGAGGTACAGATAGATAAGTCATACAAATAACCTGTAGGGTCAGCCCCCTGAAGCTGGCAGACCCTGCCTCCTCGCAGCTGCATATTGGGGGATGTTATTCACCACCATAGTTTCCTGCCTCCGAAATGGATCCAAGGACACTCTGCAGCACAGGGTTGCTCATGCTTTTCAATTCATGTCCTCTGTTACCAAGAAATCCATCCACAGGAGGTGATCACCAACTGGCCGGAAGGAACAGACAGTAACAAACCTCCAGAGGAGAAAATGGCCCATGCTGAAGAAGCTCCCCCCTATGGTGATCTCTCTGATCAGAAAAAGAACTATCATAGTATCATAGTATCATAGCATCATCAGGGTTGGAAGAGACCTCACAGATCATCAAGTCCAACCCTCTACCAAAGAGCTCAAGGCCAGACCATGGCACCAAGTGCCACGTCCAACCTTGCCTTGAACTGCCCCAGGGACGGCGACTCCACCACCTCCCCAGGCAGCCCATTCCAGCGTCCAATGACTCTCTCAGTGAAGAACTTTCTCCTCACCTCAAGCCTAAATCTCCCCTGGCGCAGCCTGAGGCTGTGTCCTCTTGTTCTGTCGCTGGCCACCTGTGAGAAGAAAGCAACCTCCTCCTGGCCACAACCACCCCTAAGGTAGTTGTAGACAACAATAAGGTCACCCCTGAGCCTCCTCTTCTCCAGGCTAAACAATCCCAGCTCCCTCAGCCTCTCCTCATAGGGCTTGTGCTCAAGGCCTCTCACCAGCCTCGTCGCCCTTCTCTGGACACGCTCAAGCATCTCAACGTCCCTTCTAAACTGGGGGGCCCAGAACTGAACACAGTACTCAAGGTGTGGTCAAACCAGTGCAGAGTACAGGGGCAGAATGACCTCCCTGCTCCTGCTGACCACACCATTCCTGATGCAGGCCAGGATGCCACTGGCTCTCTTGGCCACCTGTGTGGGAAGCTTTCTCCTGCAGCGGAGCATGAAATGTAAACATCAGGCCCTGTGATGGGAAGTGTCCTTGGGTCTTACTGATTCCCAGGGGCCTAAGCTGGCAACCATGAGCAACCCACACACAGCTGTCAGGGGGTGGAATCTGCCGGCCCCCAGGGCGGACGCAGCCCCAAGGGGGGCTGACCCTGGCCAGCCCCCCTGGGTGGTACTCACAGGTTGTTTACCACAGGTAACCTATCTCTGCCTTACACATAACTTGGGGCCAATCTGTACTGTCCACTTCTGCCAGCCCCAGGCTGGCTGGAAACACCTCCTCTGAGCACTATATAAGACACTGCACTACCCTAATAAAGTTGTACTGATATACTGATGCACAGATGCCTAGAAGCTGCTGTCTCGAGTCGTCAGTACCCCGATCTCGCCTCTCGCCAGCCTCCGTACCCCGACACACCTGGGCACACTGCTGGCCCATGTTCAGGCGGGTATCAATCAGTACCCCCAGATCCCTCTCTGTCTGGCTGCTCTCCAGCCACTCTGACCCTAGCCTGTATCTCTGCATGGGGTTGTTGTAGCCAAAGTGCAGCACCCTGCACTTGGAGCTATTGAACCCCATCCCATTGGACTCTGCCCATCTGTCCAGGCGGTCAAGGTCCCGCTGCAGAGCCCTTCTGCCCTCCAACTCAGTCACATCTGCCCCCAGCTTGGTGTCATCTGCAAACTTGCTGATGACTGACTCCATGCCCTCAGCCAGATCATCTATGAAGATGTTAAAGAGGATGGGGCCCAGCACAGATCCCTGAGGGACACCACTAGTGACTGGCCGCCAGCTGGATGTGGCACCATTCACCACCACTCTCTGGGTCCGGCCCTCCAGCCAGTTCCTAACCCAGCATAGAGTGTTGCCATCCAAGCCATGGGCTGACAGCTTAGCCAGCAGTTTGCTGTGGGGGACAGTGTCAAAGGCCTTGCTGAAGTCCAGATAGACCACATCCAAAGGCCTCCCCACATCCACCAAGCGGTTCACCTGATCATAGAAGGAGATCAGGTTAGAAAGGCAGGATCTGCCCTTCCTAAACCCATGCTGGCTGGACCTGAGCCCTTTGCCATCCCTCAGGTGCGCTCTTATCACCCCCAAGATAACCTGCTCCATCAGTTTCCCTGGCACTGAGGTCAGGCTGACGGGTCTGTAGTTCCCAGGTTCCTCCATCTGCCCCTTCTTCTGGATGGGGACCACGTTGGCCATTTTCCAGTCTCCTGGGATCTCTCCGGTGAGCCAGGACTGCTGGAAAATGATGGAGAGCGGCTTGGCCAGCTCAGCTGCCAGCTCTCTCAGCACCCTGGGATGGATCCCATCTGGTCCCATGGACTTGTGGGTGTCCAGATGGCTCAGCAGGTCCTGAACTAATTCTTCATGAATTTCCAGGGGAACACACCGCTCCCTGACCCCATCCCCCAGTTCAAGAGGCCACTTGCCCTGAACTCCTCCCTCCTTACTGTTGAAAACTGAGGCGAAGAAGGCATTCAGGACCTCAGCCTTTTCTACATCATCAGTTATAGTGTTCCACTCCTGGTCCAGTAAGGAGTGGAGGCTCTTCTTGCCCTTCCTTTTTGCGTTGATAAATTTATAAAAGTGCTTTTTGTTATCTTTCACAGAAGTGGCCAGCCTAAGTTCTAGCTGGGCCTTAGCCTCTCTAATTTTTCTCCTGCATAATCTGGCTATCTCCTTAAACACGTCAGGAGAAGCCTTCCCCTCCTTCCAGAGGTGATACACCCTCTTTTTTTCCCCCAATTCCTTCAGGAGCTGTTTACTCATCCAGGCTGGTTGCCTTCCCCGCCGGCTCATCTTTCGGCACATGGGAACTGCCAGCTCCTGTGCCTTCAAGAGCTCCTGTTTAAAGTAGGTCCAACTATCCTGGACCCCTTTGTTCTCAAGGACTGCTGCCCAGGGGACTTTGGAAATAAGTTCACGGATGATTCCTGTGGTCTTATTGGGAAGAAGTGAAGATGGAATTCAGCAGTCTGGAGTCCGACCAGGAGAGTTACTGAAGCAAAAGATGGAGAAGGAGAATCCAGTCAGTTTGCTGAAGTAAAAGCTGTCCAACTTGCTCTTGATGTGGCTGAATATGAAAATTGGCCTATCCTTTACCTCTCCACCGACTCATGGATGGTAGGCAATGCTCTATGGGGTTGGCTAAAGTACTGGAAAAAGAAGGGTTGGCAGAGGAAAGGAAAGCCTATTTGGTGTTCTGATCTATGGCAGGGATGCACGACTGGAGAGAATTCCAGTGAAGTTGCTGCACATAGGCGCACTCATGCCCAAGAGCAGAGCCACTGAGGAACACCAGCACAACCAGCAGGGAGACCAAGCTACTAAGATTTCTCAAGTTGATACCAACTCCGATCTTGACACTCATTGGAAACACCGAGGTGAACTGTTCTTAGCTTGGTAGGCCCATGATTCATCTGGACATCAAGGCAGACATACAACATACCGAAGGGCTTGCCATAGGTCAATTGAATTATCTGTGGACACTATCACCCAAGTCATTCATGACTGTGACATTTGTGCTGCTATTAAGCAGGCTAAGCGAATCAAGCCCCTACGGCACGGTGAGAGATGGTCAAAGTGGAAGTATGGTGAAGCCTGGCAGATTGACTACATCACTTCACCTTGATCTCGTTCTGGCAAGCAGTTTATGCTGACAATAGTTATGATGGTTTGGGTGTTCCCCACCCCCCCACACTTTAGAAATCACCCAGACTAGACTCATCTGGCTCTGGAAATATGAATGAAGCTTATATTTAGAGCTGGCACAATATACAAGCAGATATTTACAGTATATACAGAAATATACAAGGTAAAAGGTAACACAGAAACACAACTCCCCTCCCAGAAACCTGAGTCCCCAGGAGGGGCTCTCAACCACCCCTGCACCGTGGAAGGGAATGGGAAAGCAAGGAGGTGGCTCAATATGAGCTATGCTATCCAAGCAATCCAACTCTTTATTGAGAGCATGAGACTCCAAGTTACAAAGCACAGACTTTTCAGTTAGGGTGAGAGAAGCGAACATACACAGCATGCAATGTAGTACTTCTCACTAGCATTTGGGGCATTGAATTGCATTGATTATGCATTGAATATGCATAATCTTCCCTACTTGCAGTTACTGCAAAAGCATTTAGTGAACTTAGATATTAGAATTTGCATATTCCTCCTATTTCCCTCCTACTTTGCACAAAGTCCCACAGAAGCTGCTTATCAGAAGGCTGAAGGAGAAATTCCTCTGAGCTTCTTCACACACACAGCCCTGTGGTTTACTGCGCTTCAATGCTCAGACGTCACATCCAAGGCTTGATTGTACAGACTTCTAGGGGCCCATGCCCCCCATTTTCCAGCCAGTTCCCAACACTGCACCTTCCCCCTACCTCTCTTAACCTTACCCCAGTCCCAAGGAAGAATAAAGGTTCGGCCAGAGGTTAGGAAGAAAAGCGGGTTAGTCCCAAAATGGAGCATGAGGTTACTGAGATGCAGCCCAGCCACCAGCCCAAGCAAGAGTGAATGCCAAGTGTGTGTTATCAAATGTTTTTATTTCTTGTTCTTATACTTCTCATCAAGACTGTGAGCGAAGTAGACTCACCACTGTTTTCCTTTCACAGCCTGTAATCTAGTTCTTCTCACAAAAACATTCTAGCTAGCTTCAAACTAGCACAATCCACCTCTGTCTACTTCACTCAGAGTATTGCTGAGAACTGATCTAATCTAAAACAATATTTGCACTTATGAATATTACAAGTTAAGTTCGCACTTCATTCTGGCTATCTCAGATGTAGGTGATTCAAAAGCTCATAACAGTTTGTCTCCTCACAGATGAGACGAGAACAGGGACTCCCAGGTGACATTGGGTTTGTGTGCATGTACTGTAGATTCTCTCATAGATTCTTTCATTGAACACCAATGGTACCTAGAACAGAAAACTCCTAACAGCTTGTATTATACACACTGAATTTAGACTCCCTCAGCTAAGGTTAGATTTCTCTGTGGAATTTCACCATTCTCCTGCATTACCCAGTAGGTGTGACCAGGACCTTCAGCAGAAACCACCCCTTGGACAGGTTTCCCTTTGCCCGAAGGAGAAAATACCCAAACAGTTTTCCCTAACAGATTCTTTTCACGCACAACAGGAACTTTATCACCATCTACTGTTTGGATCAAATCTGATTGTGCAGGTCCTGCTCTGTTTACTGAACCTCTACTATTTACCAACTAGGTAGCTTCTGCTAAATGTTTGTCCCAGTTTTTCAGAGTCTTACCCCCCATGGCTTTTAGGGCGGTTTTCAGCAAACCGTTGTAGCGCTCAGTCTTCCCTGAAGCTGGTGCACAGTAGGTTATGTGGTAGATCCACTCAATGCCATGCTCTTTGCCCCAGTTTTTCACAAGATTGTTCTTGAAATGAGTGCCATTGTCTGACTCGATCCTCTCTGCAGTTCCATGTCTCTACATAATTTGTCTTTCCAATCCAAGAATGGTGTTACATGCAGTAGCATGTGGAACTGGATAGGTTTCCAGCCATCCGGTGCTGGCCACTACCATCATCAGCACATACTGCTTGCCAGAAGGAGATGGAGGCAAAGTGATGTAGTCAATCTGCCAGGCTTCTCTATACTTGTATGTGCTAGTTTGAAGCAGGGTAGAATGTTTTGGTGAGAAAAAGTAGATCATAGGCTGTGAAAGGAAAACAATAGTGATGTCTACTTCCCTCACAGTCTCGCTGAGATGTATGGGAACAAGAAGGGTAAACACTAGATAACACTTTTGCCAATTTGTCTGCACTCTCGGGCTGGGCTTTGACTGAGATGCATCTCCCTAACCTCACCTTCCACTCAACTTTGCTTCTTAACCTCTTGGCTGAACCTCTGTTCTTCTGTAGGATTAGGGTAAGGTTGAGAGGGGCAGGGGGAAGGTGCAGGGGTGGTTGAGAGCCCCTCCTGGGGACTCAGGTTTCTGGGAGGGGAGTTGTGTTTCTGTATTACTTTTACCTTGTATATTTCTGTATATAACCATATATATTGTAAATAGCTGCTTGTATATTGTGCTGCTGTAAATAAATAGCTTCATTTATATTCCCAGAGCCGGCTGAGATTAGTCTGGGTACCTTCTAAAGTGTGGGGGGGCGGGGTACACCCAATCCACCACATTGTACTTTGACCATCTCTCAACATATCTTAAGGGCTTAGTTCTCTTAGCCTACTTAATAGCAGCCAAATGTCACAGTCATGAATGACTTGGGTGATAGCATTGTCACGGAGGGAGTTTGTCTGGTTTTGGGGGAATAAAATACGAGGCCAAATTTAAAAGAGTTCAAAAGATTTAATATTATAAACACTAGAAACCCCTTTCCCCAAACTTATTTGTAACTACCCCACATAAGTTCTTTATATGCAGTTGCGAATTAAATTACAGAATGACTATTTGTAAGAAATCAGGAATTTAGCAACAGTTTGAAAGAATTTATGAAGAGAGTCTGTGGCTTGAGAGAGTTCCACTGGAAGGCTTTGAGAGATTATTCTGGCTTTTGATCAAGTTTTCTCAGTTACTCACTGTCCGAATTCAGTTCTGAAAGTCCTAAAATATCGTGGATTGGGGGCGCGCTGTCTGAGCTTCTGTGGGTCCGAGCCAAGCTGGGTGCTGGCATCTGTCTGGAGGCTGGCGCAGATCGAAGCACTGACGAGTTGGTTCTGTAACCGTGCCGTGTGTGTGTGTGAGCGAGCGGTGCAAGCAAGCAAGGTGCTTTATCAAGGCAATGCAGTATCTTTTATAGTGTCCAGAAGAGGTGTATCCAGCCAGACTGATGCTATCTGGACAATATTGATTGGTTCAAAGTTATGTGTAATTCACAGAGATAGGTTATTTTTCACCAAAAACAACCTGTGGTACCACCCAGGGGCTGGTAAGGGTCAACCCCCAGCAGATGATCGTGGGTGCTCATAGTGTCTCAGACCCAAGGTCTTTTTCCCAAAACAACGGCCTATGTTTACAGCTTATGCCCCTCCCACAGCCAGGAACAGCGGTTTAGTCAGTTCCCAGGCAGATGGGTGATCGGGGGGGGGAGCAAGGTTTCATTCCCACGATTGTTGGTCCTGTGAGCCACAATTCTGTCCAAATGAGGGTTTTGCAACAGGCCAACACAGTCATCCTGAGGCCTGTGCAACCCTTCACCACAGCATCCATGGATAAGTCAATTGACCTATCACATGCCCATCGGTATGTTGCATCTCTGCCTTGATGTCCAGACGAATCATGGGCCTACCAAGCTAAGAACAGTTCACCTCGGTGTTTCCAATAAAGGTCAAGATCAGAGTTGGTATCAAGTTGAGAAATTTTAGCAGCTTGGTCTACCTGCTGGTTGTGTTGGTGTTCCTCAGTGGCTCTGTTCTTAGGCATGTGTGCGTCTACATGCCGCACCTTCACTGGAATTCTCTCCAGTCTGTGCTGGAGCCCTGTATACCCCTAAATTCCTCTCCCTCTGTGGTTTGAATGGGAGAGGAAAAGGTGCAAAAAGACCTGTCTCCCTCCTCCCGCCCTGCAGGCATGAAGGGGGTGAGCAAGGGGCCCTGCTGGCACAAGGGGTTCTCCATGCAGTGCCCGCATTGGAATCGGGCTGGGGATTGGCTCTGGTCTTCGCGCCTAGGAAGTGGTAACCCTGCTCTTTGTCTAGGAAGGGTATAAATATTGGAGGACTTCCTGCTGTTCGGGTTCCTGCCTTAGAGATCGTGCCTGCCTGAGCGTTCGTGCCTGCCTGAGAGTTCTCCCCCCCAGCCTGGATAGAATCTGCAGAAGGAGCCCTGCGCTCTGCTCCAAAGGACAGCTTCCACACTATAATTTAATAGCTGAAAAGCCTTTTGCAACTTCTGACTTCCAAAATAGTCAAATTATCTATGGCATCCTGTAGATGTTCTCAAACGAGCTGAATCTCATAAATAAAACTAAATTAATTTCTGTATATAGTTTTGGGGGCAGGTTTTCAGGAAAATTAAATAACTCTATTTTTATATAAATTCCTGACTTGGCCACATGAATTCCCTGCCTCCAAAACACAGTCGTGCATCAATGTCCTGCCATAGATCAGCACACCAAATAGGCTTTCCTTTCCTCTGCCAACCATGCTTCTTCCAGTCCTTTAGCCAACCCCGTAGAGCATTGGCTACCATCCACGAGTCGGTGGAGAGGTAAAGGATAGGCCAATTTTCACGGTCAGCCACATCAAGAGCAAGTTTGACAGCTTTTACCTCAGCGAACTGACTGGATTCTCCTTCTCCATCTCTCGCTTTGGTAACTCTCCTGGTAGGACTCCGGACTGCTGACTTCCATATTCGCTTGTTCCCAACAAGATGACAGGAACCATCTGTGAGAAATCATAGTTCTTTTCCGGATCAGAGAGATCACCATAGAGAGGGGCTTCTTCAGCACGGGTTATTTTCTCCTCTGGAGGTTTGGAACAGTCTGTGCCTTCCGGCCAGTTGGTGATCACCTCCACCAGACCAGGTCGGTCAAGATCACCCATTCGTGCTCGCTGGGTTATCAAAGCCATCCATTTAGACCAGGTTGCATCTGTGGCGTGATGTGGTGATGAACCTTTGCCTTTGAACATCCAGTTTAGAACTGGCAATCTAGGAGCTAACAGCAATTGTGACTCAGTTCCAATCACTTCAGAAACTGCTTTCACTCCTTCGTAGGCTGCTAGCATCTCTTTCTCTGTTGGGGTGTAATTTGCATCTGAACCTCTGTAGGTACAACCCCAGAAACCAAGTGGACAACCACGTGTCTCATTTGGAGCTCTCTGCCAAAGGCTACAAGTTGGACCATTGTCACTGGCAGCCGTGTACAGAATGTTTTTAATGTCTGGACCAGATTGCACAGGTCCCAAGCCCACTGCATGGACTACTTCTCACTTGATCTGATCAAAGGCTGCTTCCTGTTCAGGTCCCCACATGAAATTGTTTCTCTTACGAGTCACATCGTGCAGAGTTTTCACAATCTGACTGAAACCAGGAATGTGTAGTCTCCAAAATCCCACCGCACCTAAGAAAGAGAGAGTGTCCTTCTTATTTGTGGGCACAGCCATGGTGGAGACTTTGTTGATCACATCCTGTGGAAGGTGACAGCGACCATCTGTCCTGGAGTCCTGTACCCCTAAATTCCTCTCCTGCCCGGACTTCGGGGGGGAAAGGGGAAAAGCCGCCTGGTTTCCCCCCCCCCCGCCTGCCCTGCAGCCGTGAAGTGGGGGAGGACTGCCCCGTGAAGGGGGCGACTGCCCCGTGAGTTCCCGCGCTGGAGCCAGGCTGGGATTGGCCGTGCGCTTTCGCGCCTAAGGTGTGGTAACTCTGCCCTTTGTCTAGCCAAGGTTATAAATATTGGGGGTCTTCCCGCCTTTGGGGTTCCCGCTTTGGATTTTGCCCGTGCCTGGACGTATGTGTCTGCCTGAGCTCACACACTCCCCTCGGCTGGACTGCAGAGACCTTCAGGAATTCGCTTTCCTGTCGACACCTTTGTGTGCCTAACGATCCTTAACGACCCTTGACGGCTCCTGCAGCCGCTGGAAAGGAAGAGGAACATAGACCACATGAGTCAGCCTGAGTGAGTTATTTGGCTTAGCTTAATTTAGTAAGAAACCGCTATTAATTAACAGCTGAGTCCTTTTCCAACTTCTGATTTCTAATATAGTCAGGTTATTGATGGTATCCTTGTAGATTAATTCTCATGTAACTGAACCTGTTTATTAAACTAAATTAATCTTTGTATATATAGTTGTGGGGGCGGGTTTTTGGGAAAATAAAAAATATCTATTTTTGATAAATTCTCGACTCAGCCACGTATCAAATCCTGCCCTCCGCAACACCATCCTGCCACCGCACTTCCAAAAACTGAATTTCTCTGGAAGGTCCTTTGACCTTGTCTCTCTTAATGGCAAAACCTGCTTGCAACAGAATGTCAATGATTTTGACACCTTTCTTGAAGACTTCCTCAGCAGTTTGGCCCCACACAATGATGTCGTCGATGAATTGTATGTGCTCTGGAGCTTTACCTTTCTCCAGTGCATTGTGGATGACTGAGTGACAGATGGTTGAGCTGTGTTTCCACCCTTGAGTTAAATGGGTGAACAGGTAACTGGATTCTTCTCCAGGTGAATGCAAACTGAGGCTTGCACTCTCTCGCTATGGGAATAGAGAAGAAAGCACAAGCAATGTCTATGGTAGCATAGCATTTTGCCTCCTTTGATTCCAGCTCGTACTGGAGTTGCAGCATGTCTGGCACAGCTGCGCTCAGGGGTGGAGTCACCTCGTTGAGGGCACGAAAATCAGCTGTCAGTTGCCAGTTTCTGTTGGGCTTGCTCACAGGCCAGATGGGACTGTTGAAAGGTGAATGAGCTTTCTCCGTGACAGCCTGACTTTCCAATTGACGTAGGAGCTGATGAATGGGCAACAAAGAGTGATGGTTAGTTCTGTACTGCTTGTGGTGCACAGTTTGAGTAGCAAATGGCACTTCCAGATCATCTATGTCATGATGTCCCACAACTGCAGATTCATCTGAAAGTTCAGGTCTAATGGACAATTTCAATTTACCGTCCTCAATCTCTACAGATGCTATTCCAAAAGCCCATTTGTGACTGTGAGGATCTTTGAAACAACCTTGTCTCAAAAAGTGAATTCCCACAATGCAAGATGCATCAGGACCAGTTACAATAGTATGTGTCTTCCACTCTTTACCAGTTAAACTGATCTCAGCCTGCAACTTAGTTAACTCTTGAGATCCACCAGTGATTCCAGACTCTCTTTGAAAGAGCTGAAGTAGGTTCACCATCCCACTTGTTCATGTTCTCACCGTATTGGTCACACATGTGATTGCTGATGTCTAGGTGGAATTTGTCTCCTCCTGGGCTGGAATTGCCTTGCAGGAGGTGGGCATCTGTTCCTGATGGCAGAAACATGCACCCATTCAAATGATGCAGGGACGGTATCTTTTACCAGATTGGCAATGTTTTTAATATCCTCCTTCAGTTTTTTCATGCTGTCTTTGATGCCATCCTTTATCTCTGTACCTAGAGTTTTTATAGCTGAGACTAGGGCAGGATGTGACAAGCTGTCCTCTACCTGCCTGAGCTGGTCAGTGAATTCAGCAACAGTGAAAGACCTTCCATTATCACTTCTTGATAGAAACCTGCTATCCAAGATGTTAGCATAGGATGAAAGAGCAAGCTTAACAAGTTTCTTCATGAGATCTGTTCCAAGAGGAATGTCATCATGCTCAGGTGTGCCATGATCTCCATACAGCACTTCCTTCACAGGAACCTCCTTCATAACCTTAATTTCCTGCTTGATGGTGTTCCACTTCTTGGCTGTCCATGGCAGATCATCTCGGGAAGGATATCTCATAGCCACAGCCAACAGAAGGTGTGTTCACAAGCTAACCTTACCAACAGGACTTGCTAGATATTTGTCCACTCCACACTCCTCAGTAACTGGCCCTAGCTGCTTAGCAGACTTGTCTCCCCCCTCTGGGGCAGTGGCACAACAGTACGGCATCTTACCAGCCTGCTTATGATTGGCTCTCCTGATTCCCTTGAGTATTCCTTTCTAACTTCCCTGACCTCTTTGAGGGGATCGTTGGAATCCTGGATGTCATCCTTCTCCTCTTACTCTGGTTGTTCTGGTCGTCCCTGGCCTAGAAATAGAACTTTCCTAAGAGCACTCTTAAACTCATCGGAACCATTCTCTTTCTTGCCAGCCAACCTCACAGTGCTCCTCTCATCAGAGTACTGGGATCTAACTATGTTCACCAAATCTCGAAGAATATATGTCTCCTCTTCCTGCTCCTGAGTAGCAGAGGTCCCCTCTCCTATGTCCTCTTTTGAATCTCTCTTTGTCATATATTTTAGTTTTGCCCGGGCTTTATCTGGGGCCAAAATCATCTGAGCTGAAATGGCTCTAGCCGGTCTGAATTATTGCGCATCTGACCTGAGGGTGCTGAGTTTGAATCTGGCTTAGGGTTAGGGATTTCTGCTGCCTGACGATTTGAATTAGGTGAAGGAACATCAGAAGTTTGAGCAGCTATCTTTGTTCCTTGGCTGCCTGCCATGTTATTGTCAACAACCGGGACTTTGTCATTTGTGTCCGAGTCTGCGGGAGGAGGGGTAGTGGTGGCCCCCCCCCCCCTTGCTCTCCCTCCAAGCCAATATTGTTTACATTCTGTACACTGCTTATCTCTATAGTCAGGGTGTCATGGAAGGGAGCAGAGCCCTTTTGCCCTATTGCAGAATTTTCATTTATACACAAAATTGTGGCTCAGAGGCCTTCCATCGAAAAAGTCAAAACAATATTTTCTATCTGCTTGCACTGACGTAGCTGTTGTACCAACAGACGTACAGGCCTTGGGAGAATCTCTCTCTCGGAGAAACAAAAGACATAAACATGGCTATGTTTTGGAAAAAAGGTTCGAATTCTCAGACATGATGACCACCCGACAAACATCTGCTGGGGGCTGACCCCTGGGTGGTTCCATAAGTTGTTTTTGGTGAGAATTAGCCAATTGTATAAGTTGATTATAACTTTGTACAAATCTGTAAAGCTAACGCAAGTCTGCCTGAGTTGGTTGAACACACCTCTTCTAAAATACTATAAAAAAATACCCACTTGCACCTTAACTTAACTTAACTGAGCCCCTCACTCTCTACCCTGCTCTACTTGCACCTCTTTTGCTCGACACCCTGATCGCTGATTACACATGCACACACACGCGGTATTCACATCGCAAACAACCAGCTCGAGACGGCACCGTTCCAGACAAGGACCCGATCCTTACGAACCTCGGGAGTCAGCATTCAGCTCAACCGGACCCGGGGAGCCTCGGACAACGCGCCTTAAAATCCATAAAGACTTTGAAACTTTTCTGAGCTGTGTTTGGGACAGTGAGTAATTGATAAACTCCTATTTGAAACTGAATAATCTCTCAAGACTTCAATGAACTCTCTCATATCATAGACTCTCTTCATTTTAGTCATTCTGTATATTAAATCACAACTACGAATCAAGAATCTACGTGGGATAATTATAAATAAGTTTGGGGAAGGGGATTTCTAGTGCTTATAGTAATAAATCATTGGAACTTTTTATAAAATCGGCCTCGCGTATCATTCCCCCAAACCTCCCCCCCCAAACAAACTTTCTCGTCCGTGACACAGGGACACCCGTCTCTTTTTCAGGTTCCTTAAAAGCATCACATTTGAATTTCTCATACATAATGCCAAAAATAATATAAAATCCAGAATTCTAAGACCTAAGATTACACATGACAAAAACGCTACATGAATAAAATTCGGCATAGAGGTTATGTAACCATGTCTTAGGCAAAATTACTCGCATTAAAGCTGTTGAATAAATTCCAGTGGATGTATCATTTCCTGAATTATTGCTGGCAATAAAACTTGTGATGTTAAATCCAACCCATCCAAGAACGTAGTCCCCAAAACCAAAGAACATTTCTTTAATCTTCCTTCAAATTAGATTAAACAAAAGGTAACTAATTTGGGCTGTTAGCCAACGGTAAAAGAAAAAGACAAAACCTGGCCACACAACAGCCCACAGTAAGTAGAATAGCTTCATTCTGATTACCAGAGTTATTAATCAATCAAATTTAATTTGACCCATGTTGGTCGCCAAAATAAAGGATGTGATGGTTTGGGTGTTACTGTTGTGGAGGGGATTTCTCTTATTCCTCCTCTGTTAGGGGGAGGTGAGAAATTAATTTGAGGCGGTATTAATTTTTTATAAAATTATTTATTAAAATTGATATTTACAAATTTGTACCACCCCCAACCACTATGTAATTTAGGTTCGTTGTGCAAGATTATGAAAATAGCTTGGAATATATTTACAGTTATTGGATTATTAAATGGAAATATCAAATTATCAACAACTACAGACAGAAAGATTCCCTTAGGCTTAATGCCTCTTAACAACTATACTGTTTGCCCAGCAAGGGCTGAGACTGTGTGTGCTCTTAAGACAGAGGTAACTTATATTACAAAGGAATTAAAGCTTGCTTAAATGTGTTGCTCTTAAGTATTAATCATTAATCACCGTCCCGGGATTGTGTCACAGTGTGTGCCCAGTATTCAGGTCTTGGTGAAGCTGGAATCTGTCCCGGCTTGCAGGAGAATAAGTGTTCCCAGTCTCTGGGGTAAACATTATTTTCTGACCTTCTCTCCTGGAGTGAAGTGGTCTCTGCCTTGGTGCTGCTGCTTCTTCTGGATGCCGGTGTCCAGGGATGATCAGCTAGCAGGATTTCCAGGTGCAGGAGGAGGATTCGTCCGTGTCGTCTCACAGCTAGCAGGCTGTGTTCGTAGGTTAGCAGACAGTCTGAAAGGATCTGCTGGGCCTAGAATTTTCCAGGCTTACAGGACAGCTTGGCAAGCAGTGTGCTGGGCTGCAGGGAGACTTGAGCTCCATAGATAAATGCAAGATATCAAGCCAGTATGTACAGCTGCTCTAGGCTTAAGCAGGGGGCTCTTGGCTCCCCATATATGTACCAAATGCAGGCGTGCATGTGCTCTGCTTCTCAAAGGGTTCGCAAGACAGCTTAACTGCGCCTTGAGATCAATGCAAGAGGTCTGAGCCTCAGTAATGTTTGCAAGTGAGGCCTGATCCTGTGTCTAGGCCATGCAAGCAGGTCAGGGCAGCAGGGTGCTGCTATATGAATCAGAGAGCTGAGCTTGAACCTCTGAGTCTGGACGCTCTGAATGCTCTGAACTTTCTGAACACGTGGTGCTCCTTTGCACCCCTCTTTATAGACTCTGAGCCGAGATTCATGGCTCATTTGGCCATCTAAAGTGACCAATCAGGCTGGCAGTAAGTCCAAAACTTTACCTTAAAAGGCAGTAGGTGTTTGCCTGGACCCTCCCAATTAGGGGATTACCTGGGCGGACCCCAGGGGTACACAGACTGGGCGTGTGTGTGTTACACAACCTGTTTACTGCCATAGGTCCCTGGCAGAAAAACATGTCCAGGCATGTAGAGGCATAGGGAGGCCTCAGTTTTGGGGCTGCTGCCCCTCCACCACAGTTACCTGCTCCCTCACACTTTGTAAAATCACCCAGACTAGACTCAACAGCTCTGGAAACTGATTGAAGCTTATATTTACAGCTTAGCACAATATACAAGCAGATAGCTACAATATATACAGATATACAGAAATATACAAGTTAAAAGGTAATACAGAAACACAACAACCCTCCCAGAAACCTGAGTCCCCAGGAAGGGCTCCCAACCACCCTTCCACCTTTCTCCCACCCCTCAACCTTACCTAGGATCTTGCTTTATATTCAAGGTAAGTTTCGAGGGTCGGCCAGGGAGGTTACAAAGCAGATGGATTAGTCACACAGATGGCAGATTAGGTTAGAGAGAGAAGTGCAGCCCACAAAGCCCAGAGAGTGACTCTGTTATCTATATTTATGTTCTTGTTCTTATACATCTCAGCAAGCCTATGAGTGAAGTAGACATCACCATTGTTTCCTTTTCACAGCCTGTAGTCTAATTCTTCTCACCAAAACATTCTAGCTAGCTTCAAACTAGCACAGTTGACCATCCCTCTTATTCATGTTGTCACCAAATTGGTCATGCAGGATTATCCAAACAGATGCACATCATGAGGGTCCAAAGGATGTTGGCCATTTCCATAGATTATTTCCTGTACAGCCATTTGCCTTAAGTACATGATCCCCTGTTCCATATTTGACCACTTAAAGGGATGGAAGATCATGTCATCTTTGGAGGGATACCTGTGTCTTACAGTTGTGAGGAGTTGGGCCCAAAGTGTGTGTGCCATCTAGCCTCCCTGTTTTTTTATCAACCCCCCTATCCCTTGATAAGAACCCAAATTGTTTATCTTCTCTCTGATACAGTTCCACAGTCTCTGCCCCTGCATCCCAGCAGCTCAGAAGCCAGGCCAGTAGAGACTGGTTGTTTTCCCTTGCATAATCCTGCTGTGTTCGCCTGACCTCCTTTCGAGGCATAGTGATGACTGAGATTACCTCAGTATCGGATTTGTTACCATCAACTGGGTTTTACTAGGGGGTGCAGATTCCAGCAGAGCTGCCCTCCATTGGGTCCAAGTAGATTGATTGTGTAGGGACAGTGGTTTGTGTGGCTATGGCCCAGCGGGGAACGGCCGTGGGCAAAGCCGCATCTGGGTCGGGACCCACGCCGCCAGCCGCAAAAGGGGAGTCATGCGATGCTGAAGGTCTGCTACAAGCAACTGTCTGAGCACTGCCGCACCCACGCCACAGCAGCAAGAGTTACTGAGAATGCCACACCCCACCCCCCGCCTATTTCTCTGCCGAAAGTCCTAAACATGGCTCTTGCATGTGGCTGCCACGTAGTCCAAGCTAAGATAGTGATAATTCCTGCCTGAATCATAGAATCAACCAGGTTGGAAGAGACCTCCAAGATCATCCAGTCCAACCTATCCCCCAGCCCTAACCAGTCAAATAGACCATGACACTAAGTGCCTCATCCAGGCTTTTCTTGAACACCTCCAGGGACAGTGCCTCCACCACCTCCCTGGGCAGCCCATTCCAATGGCAAATCACTCTCTCTGTGAAGAACTTCCTCCTAACATCCAGCCTAGACTTTCCCCGGCACAACTTGAGACTGTGTCCCCTTGTTCTATTGGTGGTTGCCTGGGAGAAGAGGCCACCCCCCATCTGGTCAGAATGTCCCTTCAGGTAGTTGTAGACAGCAATGAGGTCACCACTGAGCCTTCTCTTCTCCAGGTGTCCCAGGTTCACAGTATCACAGTATCATCAGGGTTGGAAGAGACCTCACAGATCATCAAGTCCAACCCTCTACCACAGAGCTCAAGGCTAGACCATGGCACCAAGTGCCACGTCCAACCTTGCCTTGAACAGCCCCAGGGACGGCGACTCCACCACCTCCCCGGGCAGCCCATTCCAGTGTCCAATGACTCTCTCAGTGAAGAACTTTCTCCTCACCTCGAGCCTAAATTTCCCCTGGCGCAGCCTGAGGCCGTGTCCTCTCGTTCTGGCGCTGGCCACCTGAGAGAAGAGAGCAACCTCCTCCTGGCCACAACCACCCCTCAGGTAGTTGTAGACAGCAATAAGGTCACCCCTGAGCCTCCTCTTCTCCAGGCTAAACAATCCCAGCTCCCTCATCCTCTCCTCATAGGGCTTGTGCTCGAGGTCTCTCATGAGCCTCGTCGCCCTTCTCTGGACACGCTCAAGCATCTCAATGTCCCTCCTAAACTGGGGGGCCCAGAACTGAACACAGTACTCAAGGTGTGGTCTAACCAGTGCAGAGTACAGGGGCAGAATGACCTCCCTGCTCCAGCTGACCACACCATTCTTGATGCAGGCCAGGATGCCACTGGCTCTCTTGGCCACCTGGGCACACTGCTGGCTCATGTTCAGGTGGGTATTGTGCTAGTTTGAAGCAAGCTAGAATGTTTTGGTAAAAGAACTAGATAACGGGCAGTGAAATGAAAACAATTGATGTCAACTTCTCTCACAGTCTCGCTGAGAACTCTGGGAAGAAGAAGTAAACATTCTCCATTTTGTCTTCTCTCTTGCTTTTGCCTTAGACCTGATCACATCTCATTAACCCTGCTCCTACTAACCTTGCTCCCTAACCTCTTGGCTGCACCTCTCTTCTTCCTGAGAACTGGGGTAAGGTTGAGTGGGCCGGGGGGAGGTGTTGGGGTGGTTTGAGAGCCCCTCCCGGGGACTCAGGTTTCTGGGAGGGGAGTTGTGCTTTTGTATTGTTTATCCTTTGTATATTTCTGTATATAATTGTATATAACTGTATATATTGTAAATAGCTGCTCGTAAATTCTGCTAGCTGTAAATAAATTGCTTCATCTATATTCCCAGGGTCCGTCTGAGTTAGCTGGGGCAAATACAAAAGTGTGGGGGGGCGGGGTAACCCCCAAACCATCACATTTTTAATTGGCTTTCCCAACGTGGGGCTAGTTATTTGAGTGATTGGACATTAGCTCTGGGAATTAAGATGAAGCTAATCAAGCAGCTATTGTACTTGGTGGGGATTGCTGTGTGGCCTGTTTTCTGTTTTTTTGTGTACAATTGGATCAAAGATCAAATTGGTTATTTCTTGCTTCATGTAGTTTTTAAGAAGGTCAAAGCTAAGCTTTCAAACTTGTTCTGGAGCTGGGGTGATTTTATTCTTGGTTATGCTGGTTTTAGTGTCACTGAGAATATTACTAGTGATATTACAAGAGTTTTTGTCAATAATGTTACAACCAATCGAGAGTCTGCTTTATCTACTGCTCTCATGAGGGTCATCCAGCCCCAAACTGAAATGCCAAATCCCTGCAAGGATTGCTACTCGAAACAGAGCATGGCAGGGTTGCTGGGCATTATACTGGCTCTTGTAGTTTTAAATTTCATATTAATTTTGGCATTATTGGTGAAAAATTCAAAACCAGCTTCTGTAAGAACTAGGAAAAATTCTGTGTCTCAGAAGCAGTCTCTTTCACAGCAAAACAAGGGAACACAGTTATCGGCTTCCCCCTTGCCAGCCTCTGCCCCTCCTTCTCCAAGTGCTGGGAACACGGCCAGTGTTCCTGCCACTAACTTAAACAATGATAACAAAAGCAAAAACAACGGACAGAGTTCAGCAGGAGCCTCAAGAGCACAGACAGGTACCCAAAATCAGAATGTCCCTAGCAAAAATGATAACACCTCAGGGTTGGCAGGCATCCCAGGAGGACAGGCAAACAATCCTACTAGTGCTAGTGACGCTAGCCCAGTCAGTCCAAATCCTAATGACACCAGCTCAGCCAATTTGAACCCCCAGCCAGCAGACCAGAACCAAAATCCTCCTGTTAAAAGCAAGGCAGATTTGAACTCACAAGCTCCAGGTCAGACCCCTAAGGATACAAATGCTCCAAGTCAGACCTCCAATAATTCAAATGCTCCAGGTCAGACCCCTAAGGATTCAAACCCTCCAAGTCAGACTCCTAAAGATTCAAATCCTCCAGCAGACACATCCAAGTCTGTTGCTGCTCAGGCCCTTCTGGCACCTGCTAAGGCAAAAGCTAAGACAAAGAGTGGTTCACAGGAGGATGTAAGACAGGAGAACTCTGGTGATCAGCAGCAAGGAGAAGAGGAGGAGGATGAGATAGTTAGTCTGCAAGACCTTGTAGATGTGCTGAGACAACAATACTCAAGTGAGAGGAGCGCTGTGAGGTTAGCTGCCAGGAGAGAGGATGGTTCCAATGAGTTTAGGAATGCTATGAGGAAGATTGTGTTAGGCCCGGCACCACCAGAACAACAGGAAGAAGAGGAGGAAGATGACATCCAAGGCTCCAAGGATCCACTCAGAGAGGTCAGGGAAGTTAGGAAGGAATACACAAGGGAATCAGGTGAGCCAATCTTAAGCTGGCTAGTGAGATGCCGTGGCATTGGTGCTAATGCTCTGCAGGTAGGAGACAAGTCTGCCAAGCAGCTGGGACCACTCACTAAGGAGAGTGGAGTGGACAAATACCTACCAAGTCCTCTTGGTAGGGTTAGCTTGTGGACATGCCTTTTGTTGGCTGTGGCTATGAGATATCCTTCCCGAGATGATTTGCCATGGGCTGCCAAGAAGTGGAACACTGTTGAGCAGGGAATTAAGCTTCTGAAGGAGTTTGCTGTGAAGGAAGTGCTTTATGGAGATCATGGCACTCATGAGCCTGACGATATTCCTTTGGGAACAGGTCTCATGAAGAAGCTGATTAAGCTTGCTCCTTCATCCTATGCTAACATCTTGGCCAGTAAGTTTCTAGCAAGGAGTGATAATGGAAGATCTTTCACTGTTGGTGAATTCACTGATCAGCTCAGGCAGATAGAGGACAGCTTGTCACATTCTGGTATAATCTGTGCCATAAAGACTATGACTACAGAGCTTAAAGATGGTTTTCAAGAGAGTATGATAGAACTGAAGGAGGACCTTAAAACCTCAATTTCCAATCTGGTAAAGGATACCGTTCCTGCATCATCTGAATGGGTGCATGTTTCTGCAGTCAGGAACAGACGCCCACCTCCTGCAAGGCAATTCCAGCCCAGGAGGAGACAAATTCCACCCAGACAGCAGCAATCATGTGCCTCACTGTGGATACTTCTGCGTGACACATACGGTGAGAACATGAACAAATGGGATGGTAAACCTACTTCAGCTCTTTCAAAGAGGGTCAGGGAACTGCAGAGTGGCAGAAACAGAGGCAGTAATGCCAGGAAAGTAGCTGTCACTTCTTCAGCTCCTGAGAGCAACTGCAATTGTTCCAACAGTTGCAGTTCCTCTCACAACAACACCAATCATTGTGTACACCCCACATGCCATGTTCAGCATTAGGGGTGCCCTGCCTCCAGCCAGGAGGAGGAAAGGGATAGTGGAGAGAACCGAATCTATTGGAATGTATTCATTAGGTGGCCTGGCAGTTCAAGAGTTCGGAAATACAGGGCTTTAGTTGACACAGGTGCTCAGTGTACTTTATTGCCATCTAATTGCAAAGGGACAGAGTCCATTTCTATCTTTGGAATCACTGGTGGATCTCAAGAGTTAACTAAGATACAGGCTGAGATCAGTTTAACTGGTAAAGAGTGGAAGACACATACTATTGTAACTGGTCCTGATGCGCCTTGCATTTTGGGAATTGACTTTTTGAGACAAGGTTGTTTCAAAGATCCTAAGGGTCATAAATGGGCTTTTGGTATAGCATCTGTAGAGATTGAGGATGGTAAATTGAAATTGTCTATTAGACCTGAACTTTCTGATGAATCTGCAGTTGTGGGACATCATGACATAGAGGACCTGGAAGTGCCAATTGCTACTCAAACTGTTCATCATAGGCAGTACAGAACTAACCGTGACTCTTTGTTGCCCATTCATCAGCTGATTCGTCAATTGGAGAGTCAGGCTGACATTGAGAAAGCTCATTCACCTTTCAACAGTCCCATCTGGCCTGTGCGCAAACCTACGGGCGACTGGAGACTGACAGTTGACTTTCGTGCCCTCAACGAGGTGACGCCACCCATGAGTGCAGCTGTGCCGGACATGCTGGAACTCCAGTACGAGCTGGAATCGAAGGAGGCTAAATGGTATGCAACCATAGACATTGCTAATGATTTCTTCTCTATTCCCATAGCAAAGGAGTGCAGTCCTCAGTTTGCATTCACCTGGAGAGGAATCCAGTACCAGTTCAACCGTTTGCCTCAGGGGTGGAAACACAGCTCAACCATCTGTCACTCAGTCATCCACAATGCACTGGAGAAAGGTAAAGCTCCAGAGCACATCCAGTACATCGACGACATCATTGTGTGGGGCCAAACTGCTGAGGAAGTCTTCGAGAAAGGTAACAAAATCATTGACATTCTGTTGCAAGCAGGTTTTGCATTAAGAGAGACAAGGTCAAAGGACCTGCCAGAGAAATTCAGTTTCTGGGAGTGCGGTGGCAGGATGGTCGCCGTTACATTCCTCAGGATGTGATCAACAAAGTCTCTACCATGGCAGTTCCCACTAGTAAGAAGGACACACTTTCTTTTCTTGGTGTGGTGGGATTTTGGAGACTACACATTCCTGGTTTCAGTCAGATTGTCAAACCTCTGCATGATGTGACTCGTAAGAGAAACAATTTCGAGTGGGGACCTGAACAACAAGCAGCCTTTGATCAAATCAAACGAGAAGTAGTCCATGCAGTGGGCTTGGGACCTGTGAGATCTGGTCCAGACATTAAAAACATTCTGTGCACGGCTGCCAGTGACAATGGTCCAACTTGGAGTCTTTGGCAGAGAGCTCCAAATGAGACACGTGGTCGTCCACTTGGTTTCTGGGGACGTTGTTACAGAGGTTCAGAGACAAATTACACTGCAACTGAGAAAGAGATTCTAGCAGCCTATGAGGGAGTGAAAGCAGCTTCTGAAGTGATTGGAACTGAGTCACAATTGCTTTTAGCTCCTAGACTGCCAGTTCTAAACTGGATGTTCAAGGGCAAAGGTTCATCACCGCATCATGCCACAGATGCAACCTGGTCTAAATGGATGGCTTTGATAACCCAACGAGCGCGAATGGGTAATCTTGACCGACCTGGTCTGGTGGAGGTGATCACCAACTGGCCGGAAGGCACAGACTGTTCCAAACCTCCAGAGGAGAAAATAACTCGTGCTGAGGAAGCTCCTCCCTATGGTGATCTCTCTGATCAGGAAAAGAACTATGCTTTGTTCACAGATGGTTCCTGTCGTCTTGTTGGGAACAAGCGAATATGGAAGTCAGCGGTTTGGAGTCCAACCAGGAGAGTTACCGAAACGAAAGATGGCGACGGAGAATCCAGTCAGTTCGCTGAGGTAAAAGCTGTTCAACTTGCTCTTGATGTGGCTGAACGTGAGAATTGGCCTATCCTTTACCTCTACACCGACTCGTGGATGGTAGCCAATGCTCTATGGGGTTGGCTAAAGGACTGGAAGAAGAATGGTTGGCAGAGGAAAGGAAAGCCTATTTGGTGTGCTGATCTATGGCAGGACATTGATGCACGGCTGGAGAAAATTCCAGTGAAGGTGCGGCACGTAGATGCACACATGCCTAAGAGCAGAGCAACTGAAGAACATCAACATAACCAGAAGGCAGACCAAGCTGCTAAGATTGCTCAAGTTGATACCAACTCTGAACTTGACATTGACCTTGATTGGAAACACCGAGGTGAGCTGTTCTTAGCTCGGTGGGCCCATGATTCGTCTGGACATCAAGGCAGAGATGGAACGTACCGATGGGCTCGCGATAGGTCAATTGACTTGTCCATGGACGCTATCACCCAAGTCATCTATGACTGTGACATCTGTGCTGCTATTAAGCAGGCTAAGCAAATTAAGCCCTTATGGTATGGTGATAGATGGTCAAAGTACAAGTATGGTGAAGCCTGGCAGATTGACTACATCACTTTACCTCGATCTCGTTCTGGCAAGCAGTATGTGCTAACGATGGTAGAAGCCAGCACTGGATGGTTGGAAACCTATCCAGTTCCACATGCTACTGCACGTAACACCATTGTTGGTTTGGAGAGACAGATCTTGTGGAGACATGGAACTCCAGAGAGAATTGAATCAGACAATGGTACTCATTTCAAGAACAATCTTGTGAAAAACTGGGCCAAAGAGCATGGTATTGAATGGATCTATCACATACCCTACTATGCACCAGCTTCAGGGAAGATTGAGCGCTACAATGGTTTGCTGAAAACCACCCTAAAAGCCATGGGGGGTGGAACTCTGAAAAACTGGGACAAACATTTAGCACAAGCTACCTGGTTGGTAAATAGTAGAGGTTCAGTAAACAGAGCAGGACCTGCACAATCAGACTTGGTCCAAACAGTAGACGGTGATAAAGTTCCTGTTGTACGTGAAAAGAATCTGTTAGGGAAAACTGTTTGGGTATTTTCTACTTCGGGCGAAGGGAAACCTGTCCGAGGGGTGGTTTCTGCTGAAGGTCCTGGTCATACATACTGGGTAATGCAGGAGAATGGTGAAATCCAGTGTATTCCACAGAGAAATTTAACCTTAGCTGAGAGAGTTTAAATTTAAGTTGTTAGGAGTTTTCTGTTCTAGGTAACATCGGCGCCCAACACTGAGAGAATCTACGATAGAATCTACAGTATGTGAGCACGAACCCAACATCACCTGGGAGTCCCTGTTCTGAGCTTTTGAATCACCTACATCTGATTGAAGTGTGAACTGAACTTGTATATATTGTTTTAGTGTAAATATTGGTTTAGATTAGATTGGATAATTCTCAGCGATACTCTGAGCGAAGTAGACAGGGGTGAATTGTGCTAGTTTGAAGCAAGCTAGAATGTTTTGGTAAAAGAACTAGATAACGGGCAGTGAAATGAAAACAATTGATGTCAACTTCTCTCACAGTCTCGCTGAGCACTCTGGGAAGAAGAAGTAAACATTCTCCATTTTGTCTTCTCTCTTGCTTTTGCCTTAGACCTGGTCACATTTCATTAACCCTGCTCCTACTAACCTTGCTCCCTAACCTCTTGGCTGCACCTCTCTTCTTCCTGAGAACTGGGGTAAGGTTGAGAGGGCCGGGGGGAGGTGTTGGGGTGGTTTGAGAGCCCCTCCCGGGGACTCAGGTTTCTGGGAGGGGAGTTGTGCTTTTGTATTGTTTATCCTTTGTATATTTCTGTATATAATTGTATATAACTGTATATATTGTAAATAGCTGCTTGTAAATTCTGCTAGCTGTAAATAAATTGCTTCATCTATATTCCCAGGGTCCGTCTGAGTTAGCTGGGGCAAATACAAAAGTGTGGGGGGGCGGGGTAACCCCCAAACCATCACAGGTATCAATCAGCACCCCCAGATCCCTCTCTGTCTGGCTGCTCTCCAGCCACTCCGACCCCAGCCTGTATCTCTGCATGGGGTTGTTGTGGCCAAAGTGCAGCACCCTGCACTTGGAGCTATAGAATGCCATCCCATTGGACACTGCCCATCTGTCCAGGCAGTCAAGGTTCTGCTGCAGAGCCCTTCTGCCCTCCTGCCCTCCAACCCCGTCACATCTGCCCCCAGCTTG
This sequence comes from Pogoniulus pusillus, assembly GCF_015220805.1. Lineage (NCBI taxonomy): Eukaryota > Metazoa > Chordata > Aves > Piciformes > Lybiidae > Pogoniulus > Pogoniulus pusillus. The sequence goes on from NC_087308.1 coordinate 6,490,333, forward strand.
GTGTCATCTGCAAACTTGCTGATGACTGACTCCATGCCCTCATCCAGATCATCTATGAAGATGTTAAAGAGGATGGGGCCCAGCACTGATCCCTGAGGGACACTACTAGTGACTGGCCGCCAGCTGGATGTGGCACCATTCACCACCACTCTTTGGGTCCGGCCCTCCAGCCAGTTCCTAACCCAGCATAGAGTGTTGCCATCCAAGCTATGGGCTGATAGCTTAGCCAGCAGTTTGCTGTTGGGAACAGTGTCAAAGGCCTTGCTGAAGTCCAGATAGACCACATCCACAGGCCTCCCCACATCCACCAAGTGGGTCACCTGATCATAGAAGGAGATCAGGTTAGAAAGGCAGGATCTGCCCTTCCTAAACCCATGCTGGCTGGACCTGAGCCCTTTGCCATCCCTCAGGTGCGCTCTTATCACCCCCAAGATAACCTGCTCCATCAGTTTCCCTGGCACTGAGGTCAGGCTGACGGGTCTGTAGTTCCCAGGTTCCTCCATCCGACCCTTCTTCTGGATGGGGACCACGTTGGCCATTTTCCAGTCTCCTGGGACCTCTCCGGTGAGCCAGGACTGCTGGTAAATGATGGAGAGCGGCTTGGCCAGCTCAGCTGCCAGCTCTCTCAGCACCCTGGGATGGATCCCATCTGGTCCCATGGACTTGTGGGTGTCCAGATGGCTCAGCAGGTCCTGAACTAGGTTGAGGCTATAGGGTTAAAAAAAATTTTCTGGGACCAAAGGATTGTTATTCAATCCCATAATTCTGCTATCTCTTTATAGACTGACAGCAAGGTCAGTTCATTCTCCTTTCCTCCTCCTCCTGCCCTGTGTGTGTTTCGGGAGCCAATTTATCAGGGACATGTAAGCAGTAGGCCTGTTGGATAGTGGAGGTGTTGGGGGGGGGGGAGAATTGGAGCACTGGGGTGTGTAGATATAGTTTTTTGGGGATGGGGGAAATTTCAAGGGTATTTGCCGTGGGAATTGCTTTTGTAATGTCTATTGCTGTTTTCTCACTCTAAATATAATTATGTATTTTCTCTCCAATTTGATTTGAGAGTTTAATCTCTGTCATGCTCTCTTTAAAAAAAAACACGACAGAATTTTGGTGGCCCATACGGGGAACGAGATGTTTGGTTGTACACGGACTGAATTGGAGAAAAACACAGAATTAGAGCTTAGGGGAAATGGTGCCTCTTAGTGAAGCTGGCATGGAGAGCTGGAAGGCTTGGAGAAGTGAGCCGCTCCCCTCCTGGGGTGGCAGAGGGGGGAGAAGGAAGTGGCAAGAAGCGAGTTTCTGAGGTGGTTGAAGATGCTATGGGACCCCCACCCCTGAAGCGGCCACGGATCTTGCTGACCCACAGCAGGGTGCCGAGCGGCCCTGCCTGGGGCGAGCTAGAGGGGTGGGGGAGAGCGAAGCAGGCAAACCCGTGTAATTTTTCCCCTCTTGATGGGAATCCGCGGCCCATGGAAATGCAGGCAGTGGAAACGCAGGTGGCTCCGGCCATGCCGGTGGCCTCCCCTGGACCCGTAGATCCAGGCAGCGTTTCGAAGATGGTGCCATGCGGAAGCAGCGCTGCCCTCCATGGTGGGCTGATGGCCGTGGTGGCCACCCCCTTGCTGAGCACAGCTGCTCACTATTCAGGGGATGAGCTGGTGACTGTGGAAAAAATGGCCGTGCTTTGGTACCCTTCCTGTCCCAGCACAGGCAGTGTGTATGGGCAGGCTGAGGCTGTAGACGGTGAGCCTGCATTGGGAGTGCGTCCTGCTGGGGAAGATGCGGAGAGCAGCGATGGGGATTCCCATCCCCCGCTGTGACTCAGTCTTAACTTTACAGTGGCGGAACTGGTGGTACCGAGCATGGGAGGGGGAGGGGGTTTGCCCCACTTCCCGAGCACACTGGCTGGTTCTGTGTTGGGGTACGGAGGCAGGCGAGAGGCGAGATCGGGGTACTGACAACTCGAGACAGCAGCTTCTAGGCATCTGTGCATCAGTACAATTTTATTAGGGTAGTGCAATGGCTTATATAGTGCCTCCGAGGAGGTGTGCCCAACCAGCCTGGGGCTGGCAGAAGTGGACAGTACAGATTGGCCCCAAGTTATGTGTAAGGCAGAGATAGGTTACCTGTGGTAAACAACCTGTGAGTACCACCCAGGGGGGCTGGCCAGGGTCAGCCCCCTGGGGCTGTGTCCGCCCCAGGGGCCGGCAGATTCCACCCCCTGACAGATGTGCGTGGGTTGCTCATAGTCCTCAGCCTAGGCCCCTGGGAGCCTGTGAGGCTCCAAGGACACTTCCCATCACAGGGCCTGATGTTTACATTCCATACCTCGTTGCAGGAGAAAGCTTCCCACAGTTCTGCACCGACTAGCCAGCCAGGACTAGCAGCAGCGGTAGCTCTGGTGCAGAGCTCAAGTGGCAGGGCGAGCTGCAAGTGTACCCTGACGGTAGCAGCTCCTCTGTCCGGTGAGGCAGTGGAGAGGATGGACGCTCCTGGTCAGGCAGTGGCTGCACTGAATGGCATTCATTCTGTAGAGGATCTCTTCTCTGTTCTGCCACCTGCTCCTCGTCCACCACCAGAACCTCCTCCTTCTCAGTTGTCTGTTGAGAAGGTGGAGGGAGAGGTGCTGGGAAAGGTTACATAAATTTGAAGTAGACTGGGGAAGGAAGATAAGAGCACGGACTGGTGGTGTGGGGGTTCACTTTGATTGTGCAGCTAGAGAAGAGGAACTGCAGGACTGTACCCTCAGGGGTGGTGGATGGCCTGGTACAAGAGACAAGTGGAAGCATGGGACTCTTGTAGACACTGAAACTCATCGGTGACAGAGAGATGGAATTCACCTGTGACAAAGGGATCTTCACTCCTGCATAAATGAGAAGCAAAGTGGAGCAACAGCTTGAAGAGAATGGAAATGAACTGGACTTAGTTGCTCCATTTGACTGCCCCAGGGGTGGAGACACACAATTTGAGACGACTGTGGACTGAGCCAGATTGTGCTGAGAAGAACTCTAGGAGAATCTGCAATGAGTGATTGAGACTTTGCAGTGGGTGGCTGTTGGAGGACGGAGACCGGTGCGGCGAGAGATCGGGGCACTGAGAGTCGACTCTGTGGCTTCTGCGCAGCAGTGCGATTTATTAGGGCGATGCAGCGACCTTTATAGCCCCCAAAGGGGGTGTAGACAACTAACTTAGCTCAAGATTGGTACAAGTGGAAGGTACAGATTGACTCCAGGTTAAGTGTAAGGCAGAGATAGGTTAACTTACAGTAAACACCTTAAGGATCCCATCCAGGGGGGATGGCCAGAGTCAGCCCCCTGGGCCGTGCCCGCCCCAGGGGCCGGCAGATTCCACCCCCTGACAGCTGTGCGTGGGTTGCTCATAGTCGCCGGCTCAGGCCCCTGGGAGCCTCAAGGCTCCAAGGACACTTCTCATCACAGGGTCTGATGTTTACATTTCATGCTCCGCTGCAGGAGAAAGCTTCCCACAATACCCCCTTCTTTTCTTTGAGCAACCCACGTTTGATTTTAAACGAGCTGTGCTTGGTAGGAGCGCAGGTCAATGGTGCTAAAGTGAGGAAAATACATTTGTCAAGAACTTTGCTAGTGAGAACATGTTGCGGAGAGCAGGATTAATTCGTGGCCGAGTCGAAAATTTATCAAAAATAGATATTTTTTATTTTTACAAAAACCCGCCCCCACAACTATATATACAAAGATTAATTTCGTTTGATAAACAGGTTGAGTTGCATGAGAATTAATCTACACGGATACCATTAATAATCTGACTATTTTTGGGAAGTCAGAATTTGGAAAAGGACTCAGCTATTAATTAATAGTGGTTTCTTACTAAATTAAGCTAAGCCAAATAACTCACTCAGGCTGGCTCGTGCGGTCTGTCTTCCTCCTCCAGCGGCTGCAGGAGTCGTTAAGGGTCGTTAAGGGTCGTTAGGCAGACAAAGGTGTGCCTAACAGGAAAGTGAATCCTTTGGTCTCTCTGCAGTCCAGGCACAGGGGAGTGAACGAACTCAGGCAGAGACATACGTCCAGGCACAGGCAAAATCCAAAGCGGGAACCCCAAAGGCGGGAAGACCCCCAATATTTATAACCTTGGCTAGACAAAGGGCAGAGTTACCACACCTTAGGCGCGAAAGCGCACGGCCAATCCCGGCCTGGCTCCAGCGCGGGAACTCACGGGGCAGTCCCCGCCCCCTTCACGGCTGCAGGGCAGGTGAGGGGAGGGGAAACCAGGCGGCTTTTCCCCTTCCCCCCCGAAGTCCGGGCAGGAGAGGAATTTAGGGGTACAGGACTCCAGGACACAACAATCTGGCAAACCAGCCACCCAAGCTTAGCTAATGATCCCAAAAGCCATTTCTGCAAGCGACAGTGAGTCAAATGTTCAAAAACCCAGAAGTCCAGACAAACATCACAGCTTCTGGAGAGTGCAAGTCTGTCACGTCTTCATTAGCTCACCGTGATAGCCGATGTTGTGGGCGAGTGAATTGTCCAGTATCTCTCCCATAGCTTTAAGTTCACTTCATACTTCTCAGAGATCTTGATGTTCCCAGTGCAGTCCTCGGCTATGAGCTGCGTCTGACTATTGTGCTTAAGAACTACCAACCCCCAAATACAATACAAGAGTGCGTCTTAGATGTTGCTTTCAGGCTATTCTGCTTAGGCCTTTTCCCACAGCTCTCGATTCACTTCAAGAATTTGGGGCAGTGTTTTTTCATCCCTTGCAGGGCCCTTGCAAGAGATAAAGAAATCACTCTGCCATCTTATGCCAATTTTAAGTGGGCTTTGGCCTTCACCAAAGGGACCAGACCGAATCTATTCCATTAAGCTACAATCACTGAAGCTCATGAAAATACCCAAATTCATTAGCCAAGATCCAATGCCTTATAATCCAAATACTCACAATCATCATCTCAATGATTCTTCCAAGATCTTACCACAATTCTGCCATCTGAGCAAGATTTTCTGCTCACTTCATAAAAGGACAGACCAATCATATTCAAGTTGGTATCCACCTTAGGGCCTGTACAGACAGGTGATAAAACATAATACGAACATATTCAATACCTAAGCTGATAAATCCACTGATCTTACTTGTATGATGTGTCCAAAGAAGCTGCAGTGTTTCTCCATGTCTCTCTTCTTATCTTTCTAGCTCCTCTTCCACCTCGCCCTTTTTTTTTTTTTTTTTTGAGCAACTATATAAAAGACAAAATTCTACATTTTTATACGTTAAAGAAAAAATCTTATAACTATAATACTGTCTTAACTTATAAGCCTAATAGAAAAGAAAAGGAAAAGAAAAAAAAGTGTGTGTGTGTGTGTGTGTGTAAAAGAGAATATGGTACCATATTATCTTTAGTATAGGGAAAGTGAGTAGGGACTTATGAATACAAAATATAATGCCTTACCATAATATATCAGTATAATATCTATCAAAAGCTAATTATACTCTACCATGACTGCCTAAGAATTACTGCGTTATTAACATTATCCTAAAAATCCAATACTATTAATAAGCATCAGTACCTTATCCAACAAATGTCCAAAATACAAAATATATTACAATTAAAGTCAAAATAACGGTAAAGTCCCAGAGTCCGACATAGTCATCAAGACCCCAGTCTATATCTCGAGAAATTAACCAGGCTGTGTTTGCTGTCCATCCGGCTGACTCGGCGGGGGGTTGCCGCTATCGCAATTTCCAGGTACAGCCTTGGTCCAGCGTGAAGGAACCCACAAGGGACCTGACTGGGTAGAGACACACATGTATCCTCATCCCAGATAAATTACGGAGGCTGGACCTCCCCATAGTCCGGTCTTGGGGTCCTTATACATAACTGTCATTTGCACTGGAGGCGCTCCTTTTTGTACCAAACCTGAATGCACCTCTGCAGGTGGTCCTGGATCATCACCAAAAATACACAGATGGTTAATAACAAAAAGGGCTTTGCTCACGCGTTCAGCTGGGTCGGGTATGTCCCGAAACTTTTCAAGGTAACCTTTTATCACCTGATGGGCACGCTCGATAATAGCTTGGCTCATGGGTGAATTGGCTATGCCAGTGGTGTGAGTAACGCCCCACTTTTGCACAAACCTCCGAAATTTCTCACTGGTGTACGCAGGGCCATTGTCTGTTCTAATTTTTTCTGGCACACCCATCACCGCAAAGCATCCTGTCAAATGTTTGATAGCGTGAGTGGCTCTCCTGGCAGCGGCGTTGCCCACATATGTTTGCTATAGGTATCAACAGTAACATGAAGGCAATGCAGTCTGCCAAAGGAGGGAACATGAGTAACATCCATTTGCCATAATTCTAAGGCCTTGAGTCCTCTGGGATTCACACCCGATCCTAATCCTGGCCCCATATGACTGCAGACCGGGCAGGAACGTACAATTCCCTTGGCATCGTTGTTAGAGATCTGAAATTGGTGGTTTAGCCCTTTTGCATTCTGATGAAAGGTAGCGTGGGCCTCTCTGGCTAGGGAAAACTGATCAAGTGGGGCAGGCCATCCAGGCAGTGCCACTAACCTGTCAGCTCTAGCATTGCCTTCCCTCAGACCTATCTCCCACTTATGACTGCGAATATGAATAATGCAGTATGGAGCCGTTCTCTGGGCTATAGCTGCATACAGTGAGCGTAGTAGTTGGTATAGGCGCTGATTCTTCACCTCTCTGATAGAAGAGTCCTCAATTCTTCGCACCACTCCAGCTTACGTACATTGAGTCAGTTACTACATTTAAGGGGGCGTCGAGCCAGTTAACTAAAGCCCATACCACTGCGGTTAATTCCAGGGTTTGTAAGGAGTCCGTGGCCGTCCCCTGCAAAATGTGTTTTTGCCACCCTATCTTTGAGTGCCATACTACAGCAGCCTTATGTGAGTTCCGTCCTGTCGGGGTACGGAGGCTGGCGAGAGGCGAGATCGGGGTACTGACGACTCGAGACAGCAGCTTCTAGGCATCTGTGCATCAGTACATCAGTACAACTTTATTAGGGTAGTGCAGTGTCTTATATAGTGCTCAGAGGAGGTGTTTCCAGCCAGCCTGGGGCTGGCAGAAGTGGACAGTACAGATTGGCCCCAAGTTATGTGTAAGGCAGAGATAGGTTACCTGTGGTAAACAACCTGTGAGTACCACCCAGGGGGGCTGGCCAGGGTCAGCCCCCCTTAGGGCTGCGTCCGCCCCGGGGCCCGGCAGATTCCACCCCCTGACAGCTGTGTGTGGGTTGCTCATGGTTGCCAGCTTAGGCCCCTGGGAATCAGTAAGACCCAAGGACACTTCCCATCACAGGGCCTGATGTTTACATTTCATGCTCTGCTGCAGGAGAAAGCTTCCCACAATACGATCCTCTAGCTCAGACACAGGGGAGAGATGAACATTCCAGGGATAGGCCACATAAATGGCAACAATAGATAAATTAATATAATTTCATTGGAGCATCAAGAACATAATGTCTAGAAGCACAGTTTGTTCTCCCCCTTCACCCGCTGGCTTCTGCTGCTGCAGCTTCGCCTATCTTCCCCGGCTGCTGTTTTGGCTACTGCTGCTTCTGCTGCTTCGCCGCCGCTTGACCCCCTCCCCATCACTCTTAAGGTTATTGTATTGTTTTCTTTTTTTCCTTCCTTCCTTCCTTCTCTAGTTATTATTTCTCTGTACATTGTTATAATTATATTATAAGAAAATACAATTTCATCTTTCCCTGACTTTCAAAAAAGTAGGGGGGTTTGTGTTGTGAATTTTCTTCCCGGGGGAGGGATCAGCCCAAACCCGGGACATTACTTCTTGTTCCCACAGCTCTAAGCGAGACTGTTGAGAGAAGGAGACACAACCATGTTTTCCTCTTTCAGCCAATTATCTAGTGCTTTTCATGAAAACATTTCAGCCTGCTTCAAACTAGCACACTCCTACGAGTCACATCATGCAGAGGTTTGACAATCTGACTGAAACCAGGAATGTGTAGTCTCCAAAATCCCACCACACCAAGAAAAGAAAGTGTGTCCTTCTTACTGGTGGGAACTGCCATGGTGGAGACTTTGTTAATCACATCCTGAGCAATGTAACAGCAACCATCCTGCCATCACACTCCCAGAAACTGAATTTCTCTGGCAGGTCCTTTGACCTTTTCTCTCTTAATGGCAAAACCTGCTTGCAACAGAATGTCAATGATTTTGTTACCTTTCTCGAAGACTTCCTCAGCAGTTTGGCCCCACACAATGATGTCGTCGATGTACTGGATGTGCTCTGGAGCTTTACCTTTCTCCAGTGCATTGTGGATGACTGAATGACAGATGGTTGAGCTGTGTTTCCACCCCTGAGGCCAACGGTTGAACTGGTACTGGATTCCTCTCCAGGTGAATGCAAACTGAGGCCTGCACTGCTTTGCTATGGGAATAGAGAAGAAAGCATTAGCAATGTCTATGGTAGCATAACATTTCATCTCCTTCGATTCCGGCTCGTACTGGAGTTCCAGCATGTCCGGCACAGCTGCACGCATGGGTGGCGTCACCTCGTTCAGGGCATGAAAATGAACTGTAAGTCTCCAATTGCCATTCAGTCTGTGCACAGGCCAGATGGGACTGTTGAAAGGTGAATGAGCTTTCTCGATGACAGCCTGACTCTCCCGTTGACGAATCAGCTGATGAATGGGCAACAAAGAGTCATGGTTAGTTCTGTACTGCCTGTGGTGAACAGTTTGAGTTGCAATTGGCACTTCCAAATCCTCTATGTCATGATGTCTCACAACTGCAGATTCATCAGAAAGTTCAGGTCTAATGGACAATTTCAATTTACCATCCTCAGTCTCTACAGATGCTATTCCAAAAGCCCATTTGTGACCCTTAGGATCTTTGAAACAACCTTGTCTCAAAAAGTCAATTCCCAGAATGCAAGGCGCATCAGGACCAGTTACAATAGTATGTGTCTTCCACTCTTTACCAGTTAAACTGATCTCAGCCTGTATCTTAGTTAACTCTTGAGATCCACCAGTGATTCCAAAAATAGATATGGACTCTGTCCCTTTGCAATTGGATGGCAACAAAGTACACTGAGCACCTGTGTCAACTATAGCCCTGTATTTCCGAACTTTTGAACTGCCAGGCCACCTAATGAATACATTCCAATAGATTCGGTTCTCTCCACTATCCCTTTCCTCCTTCTGGCTGGAGGCAGGGCACCCCTAATGCTGAACATGGCATGTAGGATGTACACAGTGATTGGTGTTGCTGTGAGAGAAATTGCAATTGCTGGAATAATTGCAGTTACTCTCGGGAGCTGAAGAAGTGACAGCTACTTTTCTGACATTATTGCCTCTGTTTCTGCCACTCTGCAGATCCCTGACTCTCTTTGAAAGAGCTGAAGTAGGTTTACCATCCCATTTGTTCATGTTCTCACCATAAGTGTCACGCAGAAGTATCCACAGTGACGCACGTGATTGCTGATGTCTGAGTGGAATTTGTCTCCTCCTGGGCTGGAATTGCCTTGCAAGAGGTGGGCGTCTGTTCCTGACTGCAGAATCATCATAGAATCATAGAATCAACCCGGTTGGAAGAGACCTCCAAGATCATCCAGTACAACCTATCACCCAGCCGTAACCAATCAACTAGACCATGGCACTAAGTGCCCCATCCAGTCTTTTCTTGAAGACCCCCAGGGACGGTGCCTCCACCACCTCCCTGGGCAGCCCATTCCAATGGGAAATCACTCTCTCTGTGAAGAACTTCTTCCTAATATCCAGCCTATACCTACCCTGGCACAACTTGAGACTGTGTCCTCTTGTTCTATTGCTGGTTGCCTGGGAGAAGAGGCCACCCCCCACCTGGCTACAATGCCCCTTCAGGTAGTTGTAGACAGTAATAAGATCACCCCTGAGCCTCCTCTTCTCCAGGCTAAACAGACTCAGCTCCCTCAACCTCTCCTCATAGGATTTGTGCTCCAGGCCCCTCACCAGCTTTGTTGCCCTTCTCTGGACATGTTCTAGCACCTCAACATCTTTCTTGAATTGAGGGGCCCAGAACTGGACACAGTACTCAAGGTGTGGCCTGACCAGTGCTGAGTACAGGGGAAGAATAACCTCCCTTGTCCTACTGGCCACACTGTTCCTGATGCAGGCCAGGATGCCATTGGCTCTCTTGGCCACCTGGGCACACTGCTGGCTCATCTTCAGCTTACTATCTATCAGTACCCCCAGGTCCCTTTCCTCCTGGCTGCTCTCCAGCCACTCAGTCCCCAGCCTATAGCGCTGCTTGGGGTTGTTGTGGCCAAAGTGCAGAACCCTGCACTTGGCCTTGTTAAATCTCATCCCATTGGCCTCTGCCCACCCATCCAGCCAGGCCAGGTCCCTCTGCAGGGCTCTCCTACCTTCCAACAGATCCACACCTGCTCCTAGCTTGGTGTCATCTGCAAACTTACTGATGCTGGACTCAATGCCCTCATCCAGATCATCAATAAAGATATTGAACAGGACTGGGCCCAGCACTGATCCCTGGGGAACACCACTAGTGACTGGCTGCCAACTGGATGTGGCACCATTCACCACCACTCTCTGAGCTCTGCCATCCAGCCAGTTCTTGATCCAGCACAGAGTGAATCTGTCCAAGCCATGAGCTGCCAGCTTGGACAGGAGCTTTTTGTGGCAGACTGTGTCAAAGGCTTTGCTGAAGTCCAAGTAGACTACATCCACAGCCTTCCCCACATTCACCAGGCGGGTAACCTGATCATAAAAGGAGATCAGGTTGGTGAGGCAGGACCTGCCCTTCCTAAACCCATGCTGGCTGGGCCTGATCCCTTGGCTATCCTGTAGGTGCTTTGTGATGGCACCCAAGATGACCTGTTCCATGACCTTGCCTGGCACTGAGGTCAGGCTCACAGGTCTGTAGTTTTCTGGCTCCTCTTTGCGACCCTTCTTGTGAATGGGTATCACATTGGCCAGCTTCCAGTCTTCAGGGACCTCTCCAGTGAGCCAGGACTGCTGATAAATGATGGAGAGTGGCTTGGCCAGCTCAGCTGCCAGCTCTCTCAGGACCCTAGGGTGGATCCCATCCGGTCCCATGGACTTGTGAGGATCCAAATGACACAGCAGGTCCCTTACTGCTTCCTCATGGATTAGAGGGGGACTGTACTGGTCCCTGACTCCATCCACCACTTCAGGAGTCCAGCTGTCCTGGAGACAACCTGTCCCACTATTGAAGATTGAGGCAAAGAAGGTGTTAAGCACCTCTGCCTTTTCCTCATCCTTTGTCACTATGTTCCCCTCTCTATCTAATAAGGACTGGAGGTTGTCCTTGGCCCTTCTCTTGCCATTCATATATTTAAAGAAACACTTTTTATTTTCCTTGACAGCTGTGGCCAGCCTGAGCTCCAAGTGGGCTTTTGCCTCTCTAATTTTTCGTGTACAAGACCTAGCAACTTCCTTGAACTTCTCCTGGGACACCTCCCCTCTTCTCCAAAGGTGATACACTCTTTTTAATCTTTAATTCCTTCAGTAGCTCCCTGCCCATCCAGCCTGGCTGCCTCCCTTGTCGGCTCATCTTCCGGCTCAGTGGCACTGCCTACTCCTGTGCCTTCAGGAGTTCTTTCTTGAAGCAGGTCCAACCTTCCTGGACCCCTTTGTTTCTAAGGGCTATTTCCCAAGGAACTTTCTGAATTAGTTCCTTAAATAGGCTGACGTCTGCCCTTCGGAAGTCCAGTGTGGAGGTTCTGTTGATGCCCCTCCTGGTTTCTCCATGTATTGAAAACTCTATAATTTCATGGTCACTGGACCCCAGGCAGCCTCCAATCACCACATCCCCTACCAGCCCCTCTCTATTTGTGAGCAGCAGGTCAAGCAGGGCTGCCCCCCTGGTAGGCTCATGTAACAGCTGGGATAGGAAACATGCACCCATTCAGATCATGCAGGAATGGTATCCTTTGCCAGATTGGAAATTGAGGTTTTAAGGTCCTCCTTCAGTTCTTTCATGGTATCTTTCATCTCTGTGGTCATAGTTTGTATGGCAGAGACTAGGCCAGAATGTGACAAGCTGTCCTTTACCTGCCTGAGCTGGTCAGTGAACACACCAACAGTGAAAAATCTTCCATTATCACTCCTTGATAGAAACTTGCTGGCCAAGATGTTAGCATAGGATGAAGAAGCAGGCTTAATAAGCTTCTTCATGAGGCCTGTTCCAAGAGGAATATCATCAGGCTCATGTGTGCCATGGTCTCCATAAAGCACTTCCTTCACAGCAAAGTCCTACAGAAGCTTAATTCCCTGCTCAATAGTGTTCCACTTCTTGGCTGCCCATGGCAAATCATCTCGGGAAGGATATCTCATAGCCACAGCCAACAGAAGGCGTGTCCACAAGCTAACCTTACCAAGAGGACTTGCCACATATTTGTCCACTCCACTCTCCTTGGTGAGTGGTCCTAGCTGCTTGGCAGATTTGTCTTCTACCTGCAGAGCATTAGTACCAACGCTACGGCATCTCACTCACCAGCTTAGGATTGGCTCACCTGATTCCCTTGCATATTCCTTTCTAATTTCCCTGACCTCTCTAAGTGGATCGTTGGAGTCCTGGATGTCATCGACCTCCTCTTCCTCCTGTTGGCCTAGTGGTCCCTGGCCTAACAGAACCTTCCTCATCGCACTCTTAAACTCATTGGAACCATCCTCTTTCTTGGCAGCCAACCTCACTACGCTCTTCTCATTTGAGTACTGGGATCTCAGCACATTTGCGAGGTCTCGCAGACTAACTGCCTCCTCTTCCTCCTCTTGCTGATCACCAGAGGTCCCCTCTCTTACATCCTCCTTTGAGCCTCACTGTGTCTTGGCTTTTGCCTTAGCAGGTGCCAGAAAAGCCTGCACAGCAACAGACTTTGACATGTCTACTGGAGGGTTTGAATCATTGGGGGTCTGACTTGGAGTCTGTGAGTTCAGATCTGCCTTAGATGTAACAGCATTCTGGTCTGCTGGCTGGGCATTTGAACTGGCTGAGCTGGTGTTATTAGGACTTGGACTAACTGGGCTAATGTTACCAGCTTACTCAGAAGGACTCTGGGAATATAAATGAAGCTATTTATTTACAGCAACACAATATACAAGCAGCTATTTACAGTATATACAGTTATATACAGAAATATACAAAGGAAAAGTAATACAGAAGCACAACTCCCCTCCCAGAAACCTGAGTCCCCAGGAGGGGTTCTCAACCACCCCTGCACCTCCCCCTACCCCTCTCAACCTTACCCCAAATCCTGAGAAAGAATAGAGGTGCAGCCAAGAGGTTAAGAAGGAAGGTTAGTGGCAGTGAGGTTAAGGAGATGTGGCTCGGTCTGAAGGCAAAAGCAAAGTGAGAAACAAAATGGAGTATGTTATCTAATGTTTACTTCTTGTTCCCAGACTTCTCAGCGGGACTGTGAGAGAAGAGACACAACCATGTTTACCTTTAATAGCCAATTATCTACTTTCTCTCACCAAAACATTCTAGCCTGCTTCAAACTAGCACAATTCCCACCAGGAACATTGGCAGTATTCCCAGAATCTGGAGAAGGAGGTGCAGAGGCTTGCAGCGGGGAAGGTAGTTGCTGAGAAACTGTTACTGAATTTGGTTTTGAGACAGACGCTTTCAAAACAGACACTTTCTTAGTTCTTAGTTTTGGCACTACATTCGAATTTTTCACACAGTGCAAAAAATAATATGAAAATTAAACCCATAAGACATACATTAAAAATTCAGAGAATCAAAACAGTTTTACATGAGCAACTTCCTAGACAAACGTCTGACACCCCAGTTCTTGGGTGTATTACTCGCATGAGAGCTGTGGCTGGCTTGATTGTAGTATTATTGACAAGTGCTCCTGTAATGTTACTAGTAAGGTTTTCAGTGACATTAAAACCAGCATAACCAAGAATAAAATCACCCCAAGACCAGAAAATGCTTGTGAGTTTAGCTTTGACCTTCTTAAAAACTACATGAAGCAAGAAATAACCAATTTGGTCTTTGATCCAATTATTCACAAAGAAACAGCAAACAGGCCACACAATAGCTCCCACCAAGTAAAATAGCTGCTTTATTAGCTTCATTTTGATTCCCAGAGTTAATCAACAGTCACTCAAATGAATTAGCCCCACGTTGGGAAAGCCAAATAAAAAGATGTGGTGGTTTGGCTGTTACCTGCCTCCCCCCACTTTTTGGAAATGCCCCAGCTAGCTCAGACGGACTCTGGGAATATAAATGAAAGCTATTTATTTACAGCAGCACAATGTACAAACAGATATTTACAATATATACAGTTATATACAAAAATATACAAAGGATAAACAATACAGAAGCACAACTCCCCTCCCAGAAACCTGAGTCCCCAGGAGGGGTTCTCAACCACCCCAGCACCTCCCCCTGCCCCTCTCAACCTTACCCCAATCCTGAGAAAGAATAGAGGTGCAGCCAAGAGGTTAAGAAGAAAGGCTAGTGGCAGTGAGGTTAAGGAGATGTGGCTCGGTCTGCAGGCAAAAGCAAAGTGAGAACAAAATGGAGAATGTTATCTAATGTTTACTTCTTGTTCCCACAGCTCTCAGCGAGACTGTTGAGAGGAGACACAACCATGTTTTCCTCTTTCAGCCAATTATCTAGTGCTTTTCACCAAAACATTTCAGTCTGCTTCAAACTAGCACAGGGTACTGGTGGATAGTGGGCTGAAGATGAGCCAGCAGTGTGCCCAGGTGGCCAAGAGAGCCAATGGCATCCTGGCCTGCATCAGGAACAGTGTGGCCAGTAGGACAAGGGAGATTATTCTTCCCCTGTACTCAGCACTGGTCAGGCCACACCTTGAGTACTGTGTCCTGTTTTGGGCTCCTCAATTCAAGAGAGATGTTGAGGTGCTAGAACATGTCCAGAGAAGGGCGACAAAGCTGGTGAAAAGCCTGGAACACAAACCCTATGAGAGGCTGATGGAGCTGGGGTTGTTTACCGTAGAGGAGGCTCAGGGGTGACCTCATTGCTGTCTACAACTACCTGAAGGGATGTTTTAGCCAGGTGGGGGTTGGCCTCTTCTCCCAGGCAACCACCAATAGAACAAGGGGACACAGTCTCAAGTTGTGCCAGGAGAAGTATAGGCTGGATGTTAGGAGGAAGTTCTTCACAGAGAGAGTGATTTCCCATTGGAATGGGCTGCCCAGGGAGGTGGTGGAGGCACCGTCCCTGGAGGTCTTCAAGAAAAGACTGGATGAGGCACTTAGTGCCATGGTCTAGTTGACTGCATAGGGCTGGGGGATAGGTTGGACTGGACGATCTTGGAGGTCTCTTCCAACCTGGTTGATTCTATGATTCTATGATTTCCAGTCATAGTCTGATGTATAACTATTCCAGATTTACTCATTTCTGTACAGGCTTTTCTCTCTCTTTTCCCCATGTCAGGGAAACTTACATGCTTGGGTTATAACAACACTTTTTACTGGTGCTAATTTATTTACATTATAGTCTCTGTAGAGTGCAACATATGATTGCTTCCATTAGTCCTTCGATATCTTCGAAGATTTGATCTGGGGATGATGTAGTACCTTGCTGAAGTGCAATGCCAAGAAAATAATAAAGTTTCTCCTCTACTCCTAAATTTCTCTAAATGCCATTTACAAGCCATACAGACTCCTTCCCTCTGGAGTCGATCTTTAGGTTCCCATTGGTGTCTTGCACACAATCCACTCTGTATATAGCACCATTCAAGCTCATGTTCAAAATGTTTACATGACTTTCTTTTCAATTCAAGTTAAATGTTGGTTTTATAGTTTCTCCCCTCTTTAACTATCTCCATGGATTTCTATAAAGATCATCAAGATTTTCCACACCCATGAATTCTTAATAGTTTCCTCAGGAGGGGTTGAAGTTTCCTTGGCAGTCTGTCATAACTCATTCGGTCTTCCTGCTGTTGAAGTTACCTGCCATCCATAACTAGATTTACTCCTTTTGTCCTGGGAGATATGGGTCCATGCCTTTTCAGCAGTCCTTACTGCTGTATCAGTGGTTAGTAAGACTTCAAAGTGTCCTTCCCATTGAGGGACTAGTGGTTCAGCTTTTCCAAGTTTTTATTAGCACCTTTTCTCCCAGTTTAATGTCGTGCACTGGGAAACCCAGGAGTGTTGTTTGAATTAAAGCACCAATATTTCTGAGCTCCTTTATTCTTTCTGCCAAGGCTTTAACATATTTACAGATCTTGATATCTCCAACTAGCTTTTCAGGCATCCCCTGAGTATATGGCATTGCAAACATCATCTCATTTCCCACTTTTCCTTCTATTAGTTCCAATGCTCTATATAAAGCATACAATTCACAAGCCTGCGCCAACCACCCAGGGCTCAGGAGTCCTGACTCTTTAACCTCTAAGTCCATTCCCACTATCTCATATCCTAATTTTTGTTGTCCTTCTATTGCTCTTGAAGATCCACCTATAAATCATTTTCCCCTTCTCTGAGCTCATAATCCTTTAAATCAGGCCTCGCCTTTACCTCCAGTTCAATCACTTCAAGACAATCATGCTCTAACTTTGAACTTGGTTCCCCAAATAAAATTGAGCTGGGTTTTGGACCCACATAACAACCAATTCTAATTGAGGGGAATCTATGAGCATTGCCTCCTATTTAAGCATCCTGCTATCTGTTTACCACTTTTCCACTTTTTGTTGTATAATTCCCCTTACATTATGCAGGGTAAATCCCTTGAGAGTAGAATTAAAAGTTATCTTTCTAACCTCTTCTACTAACAAAGCTGTGGCCACTATAGATTGTACGCAGGCAGGCTGTTGAGGAATGGCTAAGAGAGAATGGGCACGGAGAATATATGAAATTGGTGGGTCAGCAGAATGAAGAGATTGCAACATGCTCATGTGACAAAGTGACCAAGGACACTGTCCTTGGGCAAAGTGGTAAACAAGGGGAAAAAGGATGTGTTTCCTGTTGTGAAGAAAGAACACATACTTGTTTTGAAGGAAGAACCACACAAGTGCATCCCGTAGAGCTACAGATAAGCAATTGTTGACAGTGGAATACATTAGCTGCTTGCTATAAAAGAATGCTACTGCTCCAATAAAGTTGTCACCTGCTTATAATCCATATTGGCTGCGGTGTCCATTTCTTTCCTTCTCCCAACAGTGGCGCCCGAACAGGGACTCCTGAGTCGGAGGGGTTAACCGAGAACCAGGAGAAGACAGGACGGGTGAACGGGCACCGGTGCTGCAACACCGCGGCCGAGAGGGTGGTCGGGGACCCAGAGCAGACCGGGGGTGAGAGACAGCTCACTCCGTCGCAGAGCAGGAGGCGCAATTAAGGCTGGCCAGCATGGATAAAGAGGTAGCGCTTTCTTTGCTCAGAAGCTTTTTAGAAAAGCGAAAAGTGGACTATAACCTAAGGTTATTGCCCGGATTGTGTGCCTATGGTTACACGAAGGGTTATTTTAAAACTGGGGACACTTACTTTGACGAAGCCGAGTGGCGAGCATTTGGGAGTGATTTATGGGATGATGTTATCAGTGATAAGAGGGAGGCTAAGAAGCTCCAAGTGCCCTGGCGAGAGACAATAAATGCAATTAAGAGATACAAGGCAGAGAAGGATCTTGCCGCTGCTGTAACACTGAAGCTAGATAAGCCCCAGTGCCCAGAGGGCTGGCCAGAGGGAGTTTTTCAGCTGCTTGCTCCTGGCCCCCCCTCCTCGGGGCTACCGGTAACGGTTGCCCAAACTGTGGCTGAAGTCAGAGCTCTGTCTTCAGCCGCCACCTCACCACCGCCGTATTCATCAGAATCTCCAGCACAGAGTGAGGAGCTCTCCACCTTCCCTAGTGCCCCGACCCACAATAATCTCTTCCTCACTGAAGCAATCACTCAGACCTCACTGCAGGGGTCGGTCAGCGGCTCCACTGCCCCGTCCCGCTGTGGCAATTCGGACAGCACTGTGACTGATGGGAGCAGTAGTGATTTCAGTGAGAACGAGGAAGCAGTGGAAGAAGTGTTTAAGAAACTGTTTAAAAAGCGGCCGCGTAAAGACAGAGCGTGGGCAGTACGTGCAGGAAAGGAGGAGGCTCGGGAAGAAGAAAGGACAGGAGAGGAGAAAGACCCAGGGACTTCCGTGCACAATCAGGTGCCCCCGCCGAAATGCCAGCCGTGGCATCTGATAGCGAGACAGGCTGCAGCCGCAGGCGATATGGAGGCTGCTAATGAGCTGCTCAAGGCCTGGCCAGTAGTGTATCAGCCACGGGCGCGGGGCCAGTTACGGGGGGAGCGTGAAGCCTTTGACTGGAAGCTGCTAACACAGCTCCGGGAGATGGTTAGGCAGTCGGGGCTGCACGGTGAGCCTGCCCGACAAATGTTACAGTATGTGTTCTCAGCGAGTGGGACTTTAGTGCAGGAGGACATAAAGCAAGTAGTGCGAATGATTCTAACCCCGTCCCAGCAGATGCAGTTCACCACTCAGTGGGAGAGATACTGTCAGATGGCAGCCACGATCCCTCGGGCACAAGGGGACCCCCTGGCAGGAATGACGGCAGAACAATTACTGGGTAAGGGCCACTATGTAGGGGTACAAGCTCAGCTAGTCCTACCCCCAGCTGTGCTGCAGGAAGCTATGAGGCTGGCACAAGTAGCATTGGGGGATGTGAAAGTAGGGACCTATTCTCCCTCTTACCTATCTGTCAAACAGAAGCCAGGTGAACCCTATAGCAATTTCCTGGACAGGTTGCACAAAGCCCTTGCACTATTGGGTCACCCTGAACATGTAACAGACACCCTTGGTAGGAAGTTAGCATTTGAGAATGCCCTGCCACGGGTTCGGGAGGTCCTGGTTACTCTGCCGCAAGATGCCTCGGTACAGGACATGTTAGAGCACGTCCAACGGCTGGAGAGCGTGGGGGGTCAGTCCGGTCTGGGAGCATACCAAGTGCAGGCTCAGGACCCAGCTACTGTGGGGGCAGGGAACGCCCTGGAGTGGGTGGTAGAGACGCAGGTTGAGAGGGTCCTGGCCGTGCTCGCAACCCTGGTGCAAGCGCCGAGGAGGTCGCCACGGTGACAAGAACGCTGCTTTCGGTGCAGGCAGCCGGGACATTACAAGGACCGCTGCCGAGCTCAGAGTGTCTTCTGTGACCACTGCCGAACTTCAAACCATGCTACGCTAGCATGCCGATCACCGGGAAACGGGCCCCACGCACCGACACAAGTAGCGGCCCCGGTAACCTACAGCCAGCAACCAGGGGAAGTGTGGCCGTTTGAGCTGATCCTCTAGCTCAGACATAGGGGAGAGATGAACATTCCAGGGATAGGCCACATAAATGGCAACAATAGATAAATTAATATAATTTCATTGGAGCATCAAGAACTTAATGTCTAGAAGCACAGTTTGTTCTCCCCCTTCTCCCGCTGGCTTCTGCTGCTGCAGCTTCGCCTGTCTTCCCCGGCTGCTGTTTTGGCTACTGCTGCTTCTGCTGCTTTGCCGCCGCTTGACCCCTCCCCCATCTCCCTTAAGGTTATTGTATTGTTTTGTTTTTTTTCCCTTCCTTCCTTCTCTAGTTATTATTTATCTTTACATTGTTATACTATAAGAAAATACAATTTCATCTTTCCCTGACTTTCAAAAAGTAGGGGGGTTTGTGTTGTGAATTTTTCTTCCCGGGGGAGGGATCAGCCCAAACCCGGGACAGGAAGCATCGGCTTGGATCTGGAAAGGGCAGTAGACTGTACCTTAGTAGACACACGCCTGACCAGGATTGCCACCACGATAAACGGACCCCTGGTCATTAACGTCTGTCAAGTCGGTGCATTGTTATTGGGACGACCTAGTTCTGCAATTAAAGGACTGAGCATTATTCCTGGCGTCATCGATGCAGACTACACCGGCACTATTCAAATCATGCTGTACACCTTGTTCCCACCTATCCACATACCAGCTGGAAGCTGCATCGCTCAGTTATTACCGTACCCTCATCTTACCGGTCGCCTCCAGCCCCTGACACAGACAGAACGGGCGGCTCAAGGATTTGGCTCTACAGGAACAGCTGCTATGCTGACAATGAACATGAGGCATCGACCAGAAGTCACAGTAACCCTTTCTAATGGAAGGGATGGACTGCAGCTTACCATGCTGATGGACACTGGTGCAGACATCACCATAGTTGCAAGCAGATACTGGCCCAAGCACTGGCCTTCCACTGCAGGTGCAAAAGGGCTTGAAGGTGTTTGGGGCACAGCCAGTGTGCAACAATCAGTTCAACAGCTCACCTTGACGCTAGATAGCCGAAGTGCCCGCTTGCATATCACCATCATGCACCTGCCACATGGTGTCAATGGCCTCTTGGGCCGAGACGCCAATGGGATGAAATGTAACAAGGTCAAGTGCAGGGTTCTGCACTTTGGCCACAACAACCCCAAGCAGTGCTATAGGCTGGGGACTGAGTGGCTGGAGAGCAGCCAGGAAGAAAGGGACCTGGGGGTACTGATAGATAGGAGGCTAAAGATGAGCCAGCAGTGTGCCCAGGTGGCCAAGAGAGCCAATGGCATCCTGGCCTGCATCAGGAACAGTGTGGCCAGTAGGACAATGGAGGTTATTCTTCCCCTGTACTCAGCACTGGTCAGGCCACACCTTGAGTACTGTGTCCAGTTCTGGGCTCCTCAAATCAAGAAAGATGTTGAGGTGCTGGAAAATGTCCAGAGAAGGGTGTCCTCTCGTTCTGGCGTTGGCCACCTGAGAGAAGAGAGCAACCTCCTCCTGGCCACAACCACCCTCCAGGCAGTTGTAGACAGCAATAAGGTCACTCCTGAGCCTCCTCTTCTCCAGGTGTGCTAGTTAGAAGCAAGCTGGAATGTTTTGGTAAAAGAACTTGATAACAGGCAGTGGAATGAAAACCTGGTGTCTCCTTCTCTCACAGTTATGCTGAGAACTCTGGGAAGAAGAAAGACATTTTCTCCATTTTTGTTTCTCACTCTTGCTTTTGCCTTAGACCGAGACACATCTTTCTAACATCACTGCTTCCTTACCCTGCTTCTTACCCTCTTGGTTGAACCTTTATTCCTTTCTCAGGATTGGGGTAAGGTTGAGAGGCCGTATGAGTTAGCTGGGGCAAATTCAAAAGTGGGGGGGGGCGGGTAAGAGCCCAAACCATCACATTTTCATTGGCGCCCAACGTGGGGCTAGATATATTTGAGTGATTGGAAATTAGCACTGGGAATTAAGATGAAGCTAATCAAGCAGCTATTGTATTTGGTTGGGGCATTGCTCTGGTCTGGTTTTGTTATCTTGGCATTTAGTTGGATAAAGGCTCAAATTGTTGCTTATTTCATTGATTTAGCTTATAAAAAGGCTAAAGCCAAAGTTTCAAGCATGGTCTGGAGCTGGGGTGATTTTATCCTTGGTTATGTTGGTTTTAATATCTCTGAGAATATTTCCAGTAATATTACGGGAGCACTCATCAATAATGTGACAATCAGTCAAAATTCTGCTTTATCTACTGCTCTCATGAGGGTCATCCAGCCCCAAATTGAAATGCCAAGTCCATGCAAGGATTTTTACAGAAAAGAGACCGTGGCAGGATTGCTGTGCATTATCTTGGCTCTTATGATCTTGTGATGGTTTGGGGTTAACCCGCCCCCCCACACTTTGTAGGTACCCAGCTAACTCAGACGGACCCTGGGAATATAGATGAAGCAATTTATTTACAGATAGCAGAATTTACAAGCAGCTATTTACAATATATACAGTTATATACAATTATATACAGAAATATACAAAGGATAAACAATACAAAAGCACAACTCCCCTCCCAGAAACCTGAGTCGCCAGGAGGGGCTCTCAAAACCACTCCAACACCTCCCCCGGCCCTCTCAACCTTACCCCAGTTCTCAGGAAGAATAGAGGTGCAGGCAAGAGGTTAAGGAGCAAGGTTAGTGGAAGCAAGGTTAATGAGATGTGACTAGGTCTGAAGGCAAAGGCAGAAGTGAAAGACAAAATGGAGAAAGTTTACTTCTTCTTCCCAGAGTTCTCAGTGTGACTGTGAGAGAAGGAGACACCATGTTTTCATTCCACTGCCTGTTATCAAGTTCTTTTACCAAAACATTCCAGCTTGCTTCTAACTAGCACAATCCACCCCTTGTCTACTTCGCTCAGAGTATCGCTGAGAATTATCCAATCTAATCTAAACCAATATTTACACTAAAACAATATATACAAGTTCAGTTCACACTTCAATCAGATGTAGGTGATTCAAAAGCTCAGAACAGGGACTCCCAGGTGATGTTGGGTTCGTGCTCACGTACTGTAGATTTCTCTCGTAGATTCTCTCAGTGTTGGGCGCCGATGTTATCTAGAACAGAAAACTCCTAACAGCTTGAATTTAAACTCTCTCAGCTAAGGTTAAATTTCTCTGTGGAATACACTGGATTTCACCATTCTCCTGCATTACCCAGTGGGTATGACCAGAACTTTCAGCAGAAACCACCCCTCCGACAGGTTTCCCTTCGCCCGAAGGAGAAAATACCCAAACAGTTTTCCCTAACAGATTCTTTTCACGTACAACAGGAACTTTATCACCGTCTACTGTTTGGACCAAGTCTGATAGTGCAGGTCCTGCTCTGCTTACTGAACCTCTACTATTTACCAACCAGGTAGCTTCTGCTAAATGTTTGTCCCAGTTTTTCAGAGTTCCACCCCCCATGGCTTTTAGGGTGGTTTTCAGCAAACTGTTGTAGCGTTCAATCTTCCCTGAAGCTGATGCATAGTAGGGTATGTGATAGATCCATTCAATACCATGCTCTTTGGCCCAGTTTTTTACAAGATTGTTCTTGAAATGAGTACCATTGTCTGACTCGATTCTTTCTGGAGTTCCATGTCTACACATGATTTGTCTCTCCAAACCAAGAATGGTGTTATGTGCAGTAGCATGTGGAACTGGATAGGTTTCCAACCATCCGGTGCTGGCCTCTACCATCGTTAGCACATACTGCTTGCCAGAACGAGATCGAGGTAAAGTGATGTAGTCAATCTGCCAGGCTTCACCATACTTGTACTTTGACCATCTCTCACCATACCATAAGGGCTTGATTCGCTTAGCCTGCTTAATAGCAGCACAAATGTCACAGTCATAGATGACTTGGGTGATAGCGTCCATGGACAAGTCAATTGACCTATCACGAGCCCATCGGTATGTTCCATCTCTGCCTTGATGTCCAGACGAATCATGGGCCCACCGAGCTAAGAACAGCTCACCTCGGTGTTTCCAATCAAGGTCAATGTCAAGTTCAGAGTTGGTATCAACTTGAGCAATCTTAGCAGCTTGGTCTGCCTTCTGGTTATGTTGATGTTCTTCAGTTGCTCTGCTCTTAGGCATGTGTGCATCTACGTGCCGCACCTTCACTGGAATTTTCTCCAGCCGTGCATCAATGTCCTGCCATAGATCAGCACACCAAATAGGCTTTCCTTTCCTCTGCCAACCATTCTTCTTCCAGTCCTTTAGCCAACCCCATAGAGCATTGGCTACCATCCACGAGTCGGTGTAGAGGTAAAGGATAGGCCAATTCTCACGATCAGCCACATCAAGAGCAAGTTGAACAGCTTTTACCTCAGCGAACTGACTGGATTCTCCTTCTCCATCTTTCGTGTAATTTGTCTCTGAACCTCTGTAGCAACGTCCCCAGAAACCAAGTGGACGACCACGTGTCTCATTTGGAGCTCTCTGCCAAAGACTCCATGTTGGACCATTGTCACTGGAAGCCGTGTACAAAATGTTTTTAATGTCCGGACCCGATCTCACAGGTCCCAAGCCCACTGCATGGACTATTTCTCGCTTAGTTTGATCAAAGGCTGCTTGTTGTTCAAGTCCCCACTCAAAATTGTTTCTCTTACGAGTCACATCATGCAGAAGTTTGACAATCTGACTGAAACCAGGAATGTGTAGTCTCCAAAATCCCACCACACCAAGGAAAGAAAGTGTGTCCTTCATACTGGTGAGAACTGCCATGGTAGAGACTTTGTTAACCACATCCTGAGGAATGTAACGGCGACCATCCTGCCACCGCACTCCCGGAAACTGAATTTCTTTGGCAGGTCCTTTGACCTTGTCACTCTTAACGGCAAAACCTGCTTGCAACAGAATGTCAATGATTTTGTTACCTTTCTCGAAGACTTCCTCAGCAGTGTGGCCCCACACAATGATGTCGTCGATGTACTGGATGTGCTCCGGAGCTTTACCTTTCTCCAGTGCATTGTGGATGACTGAATGACAGATGGTTGAGCTGTGTTTCCACCCCTGAGGCAAACGGTTGAACTGATACTGGATTCCTCTCCAGGTGAATGCAAACTGAGGCCTGCACTCCTTTGCTACGGGAATAGAGAAGAAAGCATTAGCAATGTCTGTGGTTGCATACCATTTAGCCTCCTTCGATTCCTGCTCGTACTGGAGTTCCAGCATGTCCGGCACAGCTGCACTCATGGGTGGAGTCACCTCGTTGAGGGCACGAAAGTCAACTGTCAGTCTCCAGTCGCCCGTAGGTTTACGCACAGGCCAGATGGCACTGTTGAAAGGTGAATGAGCTTTCTCGATGACAGCCTGATCCTCCAGTTGACGAATCAGCTGATGAATGGGCAACAAAGAGTCACGGTTAGTTCCATACTGCCTATGATGAACAGTTTGAGTTGCAATTGGCACTTCCAGGTCCTCTATGTCACGATGTCCCACAACTGCAGATTCATCAGAAAGTTCAGGTCTAATAGACAATTTCAATTTATCATCCTCAATCTCTACAGATGCTATTCCAAAAGCCCATTTATGACCCTTAGGATCTTTGAAACAACCTTGTCTCAAAAAGTCAATTCCCAAAATGCAAGGCGCATCAGGACCAGTTACAATAGTATGTGTCTTCCACTCTTTACCAGTTAAACTGATCTCAGCCTGTATCTTAGTTAACTCTTGAGATCCACCAGTGATTCCAAAGATAGATATGGACTCTGTCCCTTTGCAATTAGATGGCAATAAAGTACATTGAGCACCTGTGTCAACTAAAGCCCTGTATTTCCGAACTCTTGAACTGCCAGGCCACCTAATGAATACATTCCAATAGATTCGGTTCTCTCCACTATCCCTTTCCTCCTTCTGGCTGGAGGCAGGGCACCCCTAATGCTGAACATGGCATATAGGGTGTACACAATGATTGGTGTTGTTGTGAGAGGAATTGCAACTGTTAGAACAATTGCAGTTGCTCTCGGGAGCTGAAGAAGTGACAGCTACTTTTCTGGCATTGCTGCCTCTGTTTCTGCCACTCTGCAGATCCCTGACCCTCTTTGAAAGAGCTGAAGTCGGTTTACCATCCCATTTGTTCATGTTCTCACCGTATGTGTCACGCAGAAGTATCCACAGTGATGCACGTGATTGCTGCTGTCTGGGTGGAATTTGTCTCCTCCTGGGCTGGAATTGCCTTGCAGGAGGTGGGTGTCTGTTCCTGATGGCAGAAACATGCACCCATTTAGATGATGCAGGAATGGTATCCTTTACCAGACTGGAAATTGAGGTTGTAAGATCCTCCTTCAGTTCTTTCATGGTATCTTTAATCTCTGTGGTCATTGTCTTTATGGCACAGATTATACCACAATGTGACAAGCTATCCTCTATCTGCCTGAGCTGGTCAGTGAATTCACCAACAGTGAAAGATCTTCCATTATCACTCCTTGCTAGGAATTTACTGGCCAAGATGTTAGCATAGGATGAAGGAGCAAGTTTAATCAGCTTCTTCATGAGACCTGTTCTCAAAGGAATATCGTCAGGCTCATGAGTGCCATGATCTCCATAAAGCACTTCCTTCACAGCAAACTCCTTCAGAAGCTTAATTCCCTGCTCAACGGTGTTCCACTTCTTGGCAGCCCATGGCAAATCATCTCGGGAAGGATATCTCATAGCCACAGCCAATAGAAGGTGTGTCCACAAGCTAACTCTACCAAGAGAACTTGCTAGGTATTTGTCCACTCCACTCTCCTTAGTGAGTGGTCCCAGCTGCTTGGCAGACTTGTCTCCTACCTGCAGAGCATTAGCACCAATGCCACGGCATCTCACTAGCCAGCTTAAGATTGGCTCACCTGATTCCCTTGTGTATTCCTTCCTAAATTCCCTGACCTCTCTGAGTGGATTCTTGGAGCCCTGGATGTCATCTTCCACCTCCCCTTCCTGTTGATCTGGTGGTACCGGGCCTAACAGAACCTTCCTCATAGCACTCTTAAACTCATTGGAACCATCCTCTCTCTTGGCAGCCAGCCTCACAGCACTCCTCTCACTTGAGTATTGTTGTCTCAGCACATTCGCGAGGTCTCGCAGACTAACTGCCTTCTCTTCCTCCTCTTGCTGCTGATCACCAGAGGTCCCTTCTCTTACATCCTCCTGTGAACCACACTTTGTCTTAGCTTTTGCCTTAGCAGGTGCCAAAAAGGCCTGAACAGCAACAGACTTGGACGTGTCTGCTGGAGGATTTGAGTCATTAGGGGTCTGACCTGTAGGATTTGAATCATTGGGGGTCTGACCTGGAGTGTTTGAATCATTAGGGGTCTGACCTGGAGCTTGTGAGTTCAAATCTGCCTTGCTCTTAACAGGAGGATTTTGTTTCTGGTCTGCTGGCTGGGGGTTCGAATTGGCTGAGCTGGTGTCATTAGGATTTGGACTGACTGGGCTAGCGTTACCAGCATTAATAGTATTATTAGCATTAGTGGGATTATTTGCCTGTCCTCCTGGGATGCCTGCCAACCCTGACGTGTTGTCATTGTTGCTAGGAACATTCTGATTTTGGGTACTTGCCTGTGCTCCTGGGACTCCTGCCAAACTCTGCGGATTCTTTTTTGTTATCCTTATCATTGTTTATGTTATTGGTGGGAACATTGGCAGAATTCCCAGAACCTACAGAGGAGGGTGGAGAGGCTGCCTGGGGGGAAGAAGATTGCTAAGAAACTGTTATTGAATTTGGTTTTGAGACAGAATTTTTCCTAGCTCTTACAGAAGCTGGTTTTGAATTTTTAACAAATAATGCCAAAATTAATATGAAAATTAAAATCATGAGGTAAATATTAAAAACTGTGAGTAGCAAAACAGTTTTACAAGAGCATGTGCCTAGGCAAACAGTTGGAATTCCTGTCTTAGGCCGAATAACTCTCCTTAGAGCCGTATTTAAAGCAGAATTTCCATTGATTGCCACATTATTGACAAAAACTCCTGTAATATCCTTGGTAATATTCTCAGTGACATTAAAACCAGCATAACCAAGAATCAAATCACCCCAGCTCCAGAACATATCTGAAACCTCAGCTTTAGCCTTATTATAGGACCGATCAATAAAATAAGCAACAATTTGAGCTTTTATCCAACTAAATGCCAAGAAAACAAGACCAGACCAGAGCAATGCCCCAACCAAATACAATAGCTGCTTGATTAGCTTCATCTTAATCCCCAGAGCTAATTTCCAATCACTCCAATATATCTAGCCCCACGTTGGGAAAGCCAATAAAAAATGTGATGGTTTGGGCTCTTACTCGCCCCCCCCCCACACTTTGTATTTGCCCCAGCTAACTCAGACGGACCCTGGGAATATAGATGAAGCAATTTATTTACAGCTAGCAGAATTTACAAGCAGCTATTTACAATATATACAGTTATATACAATTATATACAGAAATATACAAAGGATAAGCAATACAAAAGCACAACTCCCCTCCCAGAAACCTAGGTCCCCAGCAGGGGCTCTCAAAACCACCCCAACACCTCCCCCGGCCCTCTCAACCTTACCCCAGTTCTCAGGAAGAATAGAGGTGCAGCCAAGAGGTTAGGGAGCAAGGTTAGTGGGAGCAAGGTTAATGAGATGTGACTAGGTCTGAAGGCAAAGGCAGAAGTGAAAGACAAAATGGAGAAAGTTTACTTCTTCTTCCCAGAGTTCTCAGTGTAACTGTGAGAGAAGGAGACACCATGTTTTCATTCCACTGCCTGTTATCAAGTTCTTTTACCAAAACATTCCAGTTTGCTTCTAACTAGCACAGATCTTAATATTCATATTAATTTTGGTATTATGTGTGAAGGAAGGTTCTGTTAGGCCCAGTACCACCAGATCAACAGGAAGGGGAGGTGGAAGATGACATCCAGGGCTCCAAGGATCCACTCAGATAGGACAGGGAAGTTAGGAAGGAATACACAAGGGAATCAGGTGAGCCAATCCTAAGCTGGCTAGTGAGATGCCGTGGCATTGGTGCTAATGCTCTGCAGGTAGGAGACAAGTCTGCCAAGCAGCTGGGACCACTCACTAAGGAGAGTGGAGTGGACAAATACCTAGCAAGTCCTCTTGGTAGGGTTAGCTTGTGGACATGCCTTTTGTTGGCTGTGACTATGAGATATCCTTCACGAGATGATTTGCCATGGGCTGCCAAGAAGTGGAACACCGTTGAGCAGAGAATTAAGCTTCTGAAGGAGTTTGCTGTGAAGGAAGTGCTTTATGGAGATCATGGCACTCATGAGCCTGATGACATTCCTCTTGGAACAGGTCTCATGAAGAAGCTTATTAAGCGTGCTCCTTCATCCTATGCGAACATCTTGGCCAGCAAGTTTCTATCAAGGAGTGATAATGGAAGGTCTTTCACTGTTGGTGAATTCACAGACCAGCTCAGGCAGGTAGAGGACAGCTTGCCACATTCTGGTATAATCTGTGCCATAAAGACTTTGACTACAGAGATGAAAGATAGCATTAAGGATGGCATGAAAGAGAGTATGAAAGAACTGAAGGAGGATCTTAGAAACATTACCAATCTGGTAAAGGATACCATTCCTGCATCATCTGAATGGGTGCATGTTTCTGCCATCAGGAACAGACGTCTACATCCTGCAAGGCAATTCCAGACCAGGAGGAGACAAATTCCACTGTCTTGGGTTCAAATGCAGGTTCCCAGAGACTCTAACAAATTTAATAGACCCAATGACAATTTATAGAATTTATAGAGTGCCCTCCCCTCTTCCCCCTCCTTTTCCCAAAAGACAGGGAGAGAGAGAAAGTTAGGGACACCCAAATAAATCAATCTCACTCGATTTAGAAGTTAAAAAGGAAAAGTTTAACAATGACTTAGAAAAGGTATTGGAGGTAGGGGAGTTTACAAAGGATAAGGAAGGGAAAACAGCAAAATACAAAAAGGGATGGATACAACCTGAGCAATGTGATGGTGTCTCTGCCTCGTGGCTGCCACGTGGTGTGCTAGTATGCAGTATGAGTGTGTGTGTGCCAAGAGGTAGCGAAGGGAAAAAGAGGATGAGGAGCAGGAAGTGCTCCTCTTTTATGCCACAGGAAGTGGGGTGAGTGGGCTAACCATCACCTGGAGTGTGGCCCACCCCTGGGGAGGGGCCAAGACCCCCAGGGTCAGGTTCAGGGTCACTCCCCCAGGAGTGTTAACCCTATACATCCACCTAGACATCAGCAATCACGTGCGTCACTGTGGATACTTCTGCGTGACACATACGGTGAGAACATGAACAAGTTGGATGGTCAACCTACTTCAGCTCTTTCAAAGAGAGTCAGGGATCTGCAGAGTGGCAGAAACAGAGGCAGCAATGCCAGGAAAGTATCTGTCACTTCTTCAGCTCCCGAGAGCAGCTGCAATTATTCCAACAATTGCAATTTCTCACACAACACCACCAATCAGTGTGTACACCCTACATGCCATGTTCAGCATTAGGGGTGCCCTTCCTCCAGCCAGGAGGAGGAAAGGGATAGTGGAGAGAACCGAATCCATTGGAATGTATTCATTAGGTGGCCTGGCAGTTCAAAAGTTCAGAAATACAGGGCTTTAGTTGATACAGGTGCTCAGTGTACTTTATTGCCAACAAATTGCAAAGGGACAGAGTCCATATCTATTTTTGGAATCACTGGTGGATCTCAAGAGTTAACTAAGACAGAGGCTGAGATCAGTTTAACTGGTAAAGAGTGGAAGACACATACTATTGTAACTGGTCCTGATGCGCCTTGCATTTTGGGAATTGACTTTTTGAGACAAGGTTGTTTCAAAGATCCTAAGGGTTGCAAATGGGCTTTTGGTATAGCATCTGTAGAGATTGAGGATGGTAAATTGAAATTGTCCATTAGACCTGAACTTTCAGATGAATCTGCACTTGTGGGACATCATGACATAGAGGATCTGGAAGTGCCAATTGCTACTCAAACTGTGCACCACAGGCAGTACAGAACTAACCATGACTCTTTTTTGCCCATTCATAATCTGATTCGTCAATTGGACAGTCATGCTGTCATCAAGAAAGCTCACTCACCTTGCAACAGTCCCATCTGGCCTGTGCGTAAACCTAACTGCGATTGGAGACTCATAGTTGATTTTCGTGCCCTCACCAAGGTGATTCCACCCATGAGCGCAGCTGTGCTGGACATGCTGGAACTCCAGTACGAGCTGGAATCGAAGGAGGCTAAATGGTATGCTACCATAGACATTGCTAATGCTTTCTTCTCTATTCCCATAGCAAAGGAGTGCAGGCCTCAGTTTCCATTCACCTGGAGAGGAATCCAGTACCAGTTCAACCGTTGGCCTCAGGGGTGGAAACACAGCTCAACCATTTGTTACTCAGTCATCCACAATGCACTGGAGAAAGGTAAAGCTCCAGAGCACATCCAGTACATCGATGACATCACTGTGTGGGGCCAAACTGCTGAGGAAGTCTTCGAGAAAGGTAACAAAATCATTGACATTCTGTTGCAAGCAGGTTTTGCCATTAAGAGAGACAAGGTCAAAGGACCTGCCAAAGAAATTCAGTTTCCGGGAGTGCGGTGGCAGGATGGTCGCCGTTACATTCCTCAGGATGTGATCAACAAAGTCTCTACCATGGCAATTCCCACCAATAAGAAGGACACTATCTTTCCTGGGTGCAGTGGGATTTTGGAGACTACACATTCCTGGTTTCAGTCAGATTGTCAAACCTCTGCACGATGTGACTCGTAAGAGAAACAATTTCGAGTGGGGACCTGAACAACAAGCCGCCTTTGATCAGATCAAGAGAGAAGTAGTCCATGCAGTGGGTTTGGGACCTGTGCGATCTGGTCCAGACATGAAGAACATTCTGTACACGGCTGCCAGTGACAATGGTCCAACTTGGAGCCTTTGGCAGAGCGCTCAAAATGAGACACGTAGTCGTCCACTTGGTTTCTGGGGACGTAGCTGCAGAGGTTCAGAGGCAAATTACACCCCAACAGAGAAAGAGATACTAGCAGTCTATGAAGGAGTGAAAGCAGCTTCTGAAGTGATTGGAACTGAGTCACAATTGCTTTTAGCTCCTAGACTGCCAGTTCTAAAGTGGATGTTCAAAGGCAAAGGTTCATCACCGCATCATGCCACAGATGCAACCTGGTCTAAATGGATGGCTTTGATAACCCAACGAGCACAAATGGGTAATCTGGGTCGACCTGGTCTGGTGGAGGTGATCACCAACTGGCCGGAAGGCACAGACTGTTCCAAACCTCCAGAGGAGAAAATAACTCGTGCTGAGGAAGCTCCTCCCTATGGTGATCTCTCTGATCAGGAAAAGAACTATGCTTTGTTCACAGATGGTTCCTGTCATTTTGTTGGGAACAAACGGAGATGGAAGTCAGGAGTCTGGAGTCCTACCAGGAGAGTTACCAAAGAGAGAGATGGAGAAGGAGAATATCCTGTCAGTTCACTGAGGTAAAAGCTGTTCAACTTGCTCTTGATGTGGCTGAACGTGAAAATTGGCCTATCCTTTACCTCTATACCGACTCATGGATGGT
Organism: Pogoniulus pusillus; assembly: GCF_015220805.1. Taxonomy (NCBI): domain Eukaryota; kingdom Metazoa; phylum Chordata; class Aves; order Piciformes; family Lybiidae; genus Pogoniulus; species Pogoniulus pusillus. Next base: position 6,522,090 of record NC_087308.1, read on the forward strand.
AGCTGTCATGGAAGGTAGCAGAGCACTTTAGCAGGCTTCATTTCTGCTAGAGTGGTGGCTCACATTATCACAAAAACCAAAACAATATTCCCAGCAGTTACAGGGCCTCTGTGAAGATTCCTCCCTAGGAAGGGTAAAGGGTAAACATTGGCCATGTTTTCGAGCAAAAGGCCTTGATTCCCATGGCACCGCTGGACACCTGTTGGGGGCCGACCTCTGGGTGGTCTTGTAGGTTGTTTATGGTAAGAATTGTCCAGTTGTATAGATTGATTATAATTTTGTACCAATCTGTAGAAATAACGTAAAATTGCCTGAACTGGTTAAGCACACCCTTCTTAAACATTATAAAATGGTGTGTCTGCCTTAATCGGGAGCTGCTGCTGCTGCTGCTCTTCCCATACTCTTGCACCTCGAAGCTCTCAACCAGCCTGCACAGCCTGCTCGGCACGAAACCAGCAACCGACCGATCCTCGGAGGCCAGGGCCTGCCTCGGCCCAAACCTGCAGAAGGCTCGGACAACGCCCTGAACTCAATAATATTTCAAGGCCTGTTGAACTGCTTTGGACAGTGAGTAACCAATGAACTTTTACTTAAAGACTGAGCAGCTTATCGAGACTCAAAAGAACTCTCTTAAAACCACAGAGTCTCTTTATATTAGTCATTTCTGCCTTTTAATCTGCGACCACGGATCAAAGAACTTACGTGGGATAGTTTTAGATAAGTTTGGGGAAGGGGATTTTTTATATTTTAGCAATAAATCATTTGATCTTTACAAATCGGCCTCGCATGTTTTTCCCCATAAAATCCCCTAAACTACATCCCGTAACAGTAGACAATGCTCTATGGGGTTGGCTAAAGGACTGGAAGAAGAATGGTTGGCAGAGGAAAGGAAAGCCTATTTGGTGTGCTGATCTATGGCAGGACATTGATGCACGGCTGGAGAAAATTCCAGTGAAGGTGCGGCACGTAGATGCACACATGCCTAAGAGCAGAGCCACTGAGGAACATCAACATAACCAGAAGGCAGATCAAGCTGCTAAGATTGCTCAAGTTGATACCAACTCTGAACTTGACATTGACCTTGATTGGAAACACCGAGGTGAACTGTTCTTAGCTCGGTGGGCCCATGACTCATCTGGACATCAAGGCAGAGATGCAACATACCAATGGGCACGCGATAGGTCAATTGATTTGTCCATGGACGCTATCACCCAAGTCATCTATGACTGTGACATTTGTGCTGCTATTAAGCAGGCTAAGCGAATCAAGCCCTTATGGTATGGTGAGAGATGGTCAGAGTACAAGTATGGAGAAGTGTTGGAGAATTCTTGTTAGCAGAAGACACAGAAATGATAAACATGAGCAACTGTGCTGAGAATGTCCTTGAGTCCATCCTGGGGGCTAGATATCAGACACAGGGAGCTTCCCCCCACATGCAGCTGCAGGGGGTGGTGTGCCCCTGCAGGTGGGCAGAGTTTAGCCAGCCCCAGAGGCTGACCCTCAGATTATAACCAATCTTGGTGGAGCACACCTCTTGCTAGAATGCATATAAGTCACTGTAACACAGAAATAAAGTGGATTTGACCATCTAACCATATTGGTGAAACAAGAGTCATTTTCCCATAGTGCTCCACCGGTTTAAACTCCAACAGAGAAGCCTGGCAGATTGACTACATCACTTTACCACGATCTCGTTCTGGCAAGCAGTAAGGGCAGAAAAAGCATGTGCACCCAGCCAGACTTGACCCACCAACACACAGGAGTCCAGGCTACTGGCTGCAGGGAGTGCTGGAGCCTCTCACTTGCTTTAGAAGGAGAAGGGGTGAACAGTTGCACCAGGTGTGAGCAGGTGAACTTTCTCCTCACCTTGGTGGCAGAAATGAAACATGAAGTGGCTGAGCTGAAGGACGAAGTATCCAGGCTCAGGTCAATAAAGGAGAATGAAAGGGATCTAGATCTGTGGGAGCAGGCACTGCAGATCGCCCCTGCTAAGGGAACTGCCCCTGGAAACAGGGAGGGATGGGTACAGATCCCTGTCAGAGGCAGCAAGGGAAATCCACCCCGGCCCTCTCCTCCTCTTCCACTGCCCTTGCACAACAGGTATGAGGCTCTGCATGCAGACGGCAGGGAGGATGAGAGGGCTGAGGAGCATCCAACTACAATGATGCCTAGGGTGGAGCAGTCCCCACCAAATGTGGTTACTAGCTCCACAAAAACCAAGAAAAAGAGAAGGGTCATAGTTGTTGGGGACTTGGTCTTGAGGGGGACGGAGGGACCCATTTGTCGTCTGTCGCTGTTAGTCGCTGTTAGCATGCTGACTATTCCCAAAGTTGAGGAAATGGACTTACAGAATCCAATATGGATTGTAAATGTAAGACGTTTAATACACAAATCAGAAGGCTTTTTATACTATTACAGGATTACATGTCGATTTCTAATTGGTCCATGCAATACATTTTTGTGGTTTAAAGCATAATCATTAGTAGATACAAAAAGGTATTTTTATAAGCAGTACGTGTGCTCATATATCAAACCCTACATTTCCAGATGTGCAGATCCTATGTTCTAAGGTATATTCATGACTGATTCATTACTTTGTTTTACTTTGCACAGCTGTACCACAAGGACGCAACATCCTCAGGCCAACCCTGCTTTTTTTCATAGAAAGCACGAAGCGGACACAGTGTCCTTGGGCTGACCGGTGTCTTACCCTCTGTGTTCCAATCGCCTACATATTGATTGCAAAGCAACAGCCCCTACAAAATTCCCCACAGTCGTCCCAACCCATCTCACAGGGAGGTCTGCTCCCTTCCTGGTGCCCGGGTTAGGGACATCACCAGGAGACTCCCTAACCTAATCCAGCCCTCTGATTATTACCCTTTGCTGGTAATACAGGCTGGCAGGGATCAGATTGAGAAGGGCACCAGGGCAATTAAAAAGGAATTTAAGGTGCTGGGGAAATTGATAGATGGGGCGGGAGCACAGGCCGTGTTCTGCTCAGTTCCCTCTGTGGCAAGGGAGTTCACAGAGAGGAACAACAGAACCTATGCCATCAACAACTGGCTCAAGGGATGGTGCGAGTGGCGACACTTTGGGTTCTTTGACCACGGGGGAACTTTTACTGAGCCAGACCTGCTTGATGATGATGGGGTGCAGTTGTCTAGGAGGGGCATGAGAGTCCTGGCACTGGAGTTGGCAGGGCTCATTAGGCAGGCTTTAAACTAGATCTGAAGGAGTGGGTGAGGCAATTACTCTCTGTGAGAAGGAGAGAGTGGGATGGAAACTAGGGTCAATTGAGGAATCGAGAGCCCAGCTGAAGTGCATCTACAACAATGCACGCAGCTTGGGTAACAAGCAGGAGGAACTGGAAGTCCTGGTCCACCAGGGGGATTATGACATAGTCACCATTTCAGAAACTTGGTGGGATGACAGGCACGATTGGAGTGCTATACTGGGGGGATACAGCCTCTTCAGGAGAGATAGGCAAGGGAGAAGCGGAGGAGGGGTGGCCCTGTGTATTAGGGAGTCACTCCTTGCCACTGAGCTCGAGGTGAGGGACGAAGGGATTGAGAGCTTGTGGGTTAAAATCAGAGGGAGAACTAAAAAATCTGACATCCTGGTTGGAGTCTGCTATAGACCACCCAACCAGGATGAGGAAACAGATGATGTATTTTACAAACAATTGGAGGCTGTCTCAAGATCATCAGATCTTGTTCTTGTGGGCAACTTTAACCTGCCAGATATCTGCTGGGAACTTAATTCAGCAGAGAGGAGGCAGTCCAGGAGATTTCTAGAGCGCATGGAGGACAGCTTCATGACCCAGCTATTAAGTGAGCCTACTAGGGGTCAAGCTCAGCTTGACCTGCTGCACTCCAACAGAGAAGGGCTGGTGGGAGATGTGACAGTGGGAGGCTGCCTGGGGTGTAGTGATCACGAGACAGTGGAGTTTTCAATATGCAGGGAGATAGGGAAGAACTATAACAGAACCCTCACCTTGGACTTCCGGAGGACAAACTTCAATTTGCTTAAGAAACTTATTTCCAAAGTCCCCTGGGCAGCAGTCCTTAAGAACAAGGGGGTCCGGGATGGTTGGACGTACTTTAAACAGGAGCTCTTGAAGGCACAGGAACTGGCAGTTCCCATGTGCTGAAAGATGAGCTGGCGGGGAAGGCGACCTGCCTGGATGAGCAAACAGCTCCTGAATGAATTGGGGGAAAAAAGGGTGTATCGCCTTTGGAAGGAGGGGAAGGCTTCTCCTGACGTGTTTAAGGAGTTAGCCAGATTATGCAGGAGAAAAATTAGAGAGGCTAAGGCCCAGTTAGAACTTAGGCTGCCACCTCTGTGAAGGATAATAAAAAGCACTTTTATAAATTTATCAATTCTAAAAAGAAGGGCAAGAAGAGCCTCCACTCCTTACTGGACCAGGTGGGGAACATTATAACTGATGACGAGGAAAAGGCTGAGGTCCTGAATGCCTTCTTTGCCTCAGTTTTCTACAGTAAGGAGAGAGGAGTTCAAGGCAAGTGGCCTCTTGAACTGGGGGATGGGGTCGGGGAGCAGTGTGTTGCCCTGGAAATTCATGAGGAAATATTTCAGGACCTATTGAGCCACCTGGACACCCAAAAGTCCATGGGACCAGATGGGATCCATCCTAGGGTGCTGCGAGAGATGGCAGATGAGCTGGCCAAGCCACTCTCCATCATTTTCCAGCAGCCCTGGCTCACCGGAGAGGTCCCAGGAGGCTGGAAACTGGCCAATGTGATACCCATCCACAAGAAGGATGGAAATACAGACCCGTCGGCCTGACCTCAGTGCCAGGGAAACTGATGGAGCAGGTTATCTTGGGGGCAATAACTGCGCACCTGAGGGATGGCCAAGGGCTCAGGTCCAGCCAACATGGATTTAGGAAGGGCATTTCCTGCCTCTCCAAACTGATCTCCTTCTATGATCAGGTGACCCACTTGGTGGATGTGGGGAGGCCTGTGGATGTGGTCTATCTGGACTTCAGCAAGGCCTTTGACACTGTCCCCCACAGCAAACTGCTGGCTAAGCTGTCAGCTCATGGCTTGGATGGCAACACTCTGTGCTGGGTTAGGAAATGGCTGGAGGGACGAGCCCAGAGAGTGGTGGTGAATGGTGCCACATCCAGCTGGCGGCCGGTCACTAGCCGTGTCCCTCAGGGATCAGTGCTGGGCCCCATCCTCTTTAACATCTTCATAGATGATCTGGATGAGGGCATCGAGTCAGTCATCAGCAAGTTTGCAGATGACACCAAGCTGGGGGCAGATGTGGCTGGGTTGGAGGGCAGAAGGGCACTGCAGCGGGACCTTGACCGCCTGGACATATGGGCAGAGTCTAATGGGATGGCATTCAAAAGCTCCAAGTGCCGGATGCTGCACTTTGGCCACAACAACCCCATGCAGAGATACAAGCTGGGGTCGGAGTGGCTGGAGAGCAGCCAAACAGAAAGCGATATGGGGGTGCTGATCGATACCCGCCTGAACATGAGCCAGCAGTGTGCCCAGGTGGCCAAGAGGGCCAGTGGCATCTTGGCCTGCATCAGGAATGGTGTGGTCAGCAGGAGCAGGGAGGTCATTCTGCCCCTGTACTCTGCACTGGTTAGACCACACCTTGAGTACTGTGTTCAGTTCTGAGCACCCCAGTTTAGGAAGGACATTGAGATGCTTGAGCGTGTCCAGAGAAGGGCAACGAGGCTGGTGAGCGGCCTTGTGCACAAGCCCCACGAGGAGAGGCTGAGGGAGCTGGGATTGTTCAGCCTGGAGAAGGGGAGGCTCAGGGGTGACCTTATTGCTGTCTACAACTACCTGAGGGGTGTCTGTGGCCAGGAGGAGGTTGCTCTCTTCTCTCAGGTGGCCAGCACCAGAATGAGAGGACACAGCCTCAAGCTACGTCAGGGGAAATTTAGGCTCGAGGTGAGGAGAAAGTTCTTCACTGAAAGTGAGATTGGATACTGGAATGGGCTGCCCGGGGAGGTGGTGGAATCGCCATCCCTGGAGCTGTTCAAGGCAAGATTGGACGTGGCACTTGGTGCCATGATCTAGCCTTGAGCTCTGTGGTAAAGGGTTAGACTTGATGATCTGTGAGGTCTCTTCCAACCTTGATGATACTGTGATACTGTGATGTGCTAACAATGGTAGAGGGCAGCACCGGATGGCTGGAAACCTATCCAGTTCCACATGCTTCTGCACGTAACACCATTCTTGGCTTGGAGAGACAGATCATGTGGAGACATGGAACTCCAGAGAGAATCGAGTCAGACAATGGCACTCATTTCACGAACAATCTTGTGAAAAACTTGGCCAAAGAGCAGGGTATTGAGTGGATCTACCACATACCCTACTATGCACCAGCTTCAGGGAAGATTGAGCGCTGTAACAGTTTGCTGAAAACCACCCTAAAAGCCATGGGATTGGAACTCTGAAAAACTGGGACAAATATTTAGCACAAGCTACCTGGTTGCTAAATAGTAGAGGTTCAGTAAACAGAGCAGGACCTGCACAATCAGACTTGGTCCAAACAGTAGACGGTGATAAAGTTCCTGTTGTACGTGAAAAGAATCTGTTAGCGAAAACTGTTTGGGTATTTTCTCCTTCGGGCAAAGGGAAACCAGTCTGAGGGGTGGTGTCTGCTGAAGGTAATGCAGGAGAATGGTGAAATCCAGTGTATTCCACGGAGAAATCTAACCTTAGCTGCGAGAGTCTAAATTCAGAGTGTATAATACAAGCTGTTAGGAGTTTTCTGTTCTAGGTACCATCGGCATCCAACAATAAGAGAATCTATAGTACATGAGCATGAACCCAATGTCACCTGGGAGTCCCTGTTCTCGTCTCATCTGTGAGGAGACAAACTGTTCTGAGCTTTTGGATCACCTACATCTGAGATGGCCAGAATGAAGTGTGAACTGAACTTGTAATATTCATTAGTGTAAATATTGGTTTAGATTAGATCAGTTCTTAGCAATACTCTGAGTGATGTAGACAGGGGTGGATTGTACTAGTTTGAAGCTAGCTAGAATGTTTTGGTGAGAAGAACCAGAATATAGGCTGTGAAAGGAAAACAATGGTGACGTCTACTTCCCTCAGAGTCTTGCTGAACAAGAAATTAAAACATTAGATAACACTCTTGCCATTTTCTCTCACTCTGGCTTGGGCTGCTGACTGAGCAACGTCTTACTCCCTAACCTCTCCTTCCATTTGGCCTATCACACTTTGTTTCTTAACCTCTTGGCCGAACCTCTATTCTTCCTTAGGACTGGGGTAAGGTTGAGAGGGGCAGGGGAAAAGTGCTTGCGTGGTTGAGAGCCCCTCCTGGGGACTCAGGTTTTTGGAAAGGGAGTTGTGTTTCTGTATTACCTTTTACCTTGTATATTTCTGCATAGAACTGTATATACTGTAAATATCTGCTTGTATATTGTGCTAGCTGTAAATAATAAGCTTCATTCATATTCCCAGATCCGGATGAGTCTAGTCTGGGTGATTTGTAAAGTGTGGGGAGCGGGGAACACCTAAACCATCACAACAAGCTACCTGTTTGGTAAATAGTCGAGGTTCAGTAAACAGAGCAGGACCTGCACAATCAGACTTGGTCCAAACAGCAGACGGTGTGATGGTTTTGGTGTTACCTGCCCCCCACACTTTAGAGATCAACCAGACTAGTCTCAGCCAGTTCTGGGAATCTAAATGAAGATATTTATTTACAGCTGGCACAATATACAAACAGATATTTACAGTATATACAGTTATAGATGCTTGGCCTGTTTAATAGCAGCACAAATATCACAGTCATGTATAACTTGTGTTGTAGCGTCCATGGAGATGTTGATTGCTCTATCTCCCCCCATTGGTAGGTAGCATCTCTGCCTTGATGTCCTGAGGAATCATGGGCCCACCGGGCTAAGAACAGTTCACCTCGGTGTTCCCAGTCTAAATCCAAGTTACAATTTACATTAGTTTGAAACACCTTGGCAGCCAAATCTGCCCGACGGTTGGGTTGATGTTCCTTGGTAGCTTTTACTTTTGGGCATGTGAACGTCTATGTGTCGTACTCTTACAGGGATTTTCTCTAGACGGGTAGCAATGTCCTGCCATGAGTCAGCAGCCTAAATTGGCTTTCCTTTCCACTGCCAATTATTTCTTTTCCAGTCCTTTAGCCAACCCCATAAGGCATTGGCCACCATCCACGAATCAGTATAGAGGTAGATCATGGGGCAATTCTCACGCTCAGCCACATCAGGAGCAAGTTGGATAGCTTTTACCTCTGCAGACTGGCTCGATTAACCTTCTCCAGCTTTTGCTTCAGCCACAGCTCTCATAGGGCTCTGAACTGCAGCTCTCCATTTTCACTTGTTTCCAACAAGGTGACAGGAACCATCGGTAAATAGAGCATAGTTCCTTTCTTCTTTAGACAAATCACCATAAGGATGAGCTTCCTCAGCCCGAGTTACTTACTCCTATGGAGGTTGTATACAGTTTGTGCCTTCTGGCCAGTCGGTGATCATCTCCACTATGCCAAGTTGTTCAAAACTACCCATGCGTGCTTGCTGTGTTATGAGAGCCATCCACTTAGACCAGGTAACATCGGTTGTGTGATATGACGGTGACTCCTTTACTTTAAACATCCAGTTCAAAACTGGAAATCTGGGAGCCAAAAGAAGCTGAGAGTCTGTTCCAATTATCACAGTATCACAGTATCATCAGGGTTGGAAGAGACCTCACAGATCATCAAGTCCAACCCTTTACCACAGAGCTCAAGGCTACAGCATGGCACCAAGTGCCACATCCAATCGTGCCTTGAACAGCCCCAGGGACGGTGACTCCACCACCTCCCCGGGCAGCCCATTCCAGTAGCCAATGACTCTCTCAGTGAAGAACTTTCTCCTCACCTCGAGCCTAAATCTCCCCTGGCACAGCCTGAGGCTGTGTCCTCTCGTTCTGGCGCTGGCCACCTGAGAGAAGAGAACAACCTCCTCCTGGCCACAACCACCCCTCAGGTAGTTGTAGACAGCAATAAGGTCTCCCCTGAGCCTTCTCTTCTCCAAGCTAAACAATCCCAGCTCCCTCAGCCTCTCCTCATAGGGCTTGTGCTCGAGGTCTCTCACCAGCCTCGTCGCCCTTCTCTGGACACGCTCAAGAATCTCGATGTCCCTCCTAAACTGGGGGGCCCAGAACTGAACACAGTACTCAAGGTGTGGTCTAACCAGTGCAGAGTACAGGGGCAGAATGACCTCCCTGCTCCTGCTGACCACACCATTCCTGATGCAGGCCAGGATGCCATTGGCTCTCTTGGCCACCTGGGCGCACTGCTGACTCATGTTCAGGCGGGTATCAATCAGCACCCCCAGATCCCTCTCTGGCTGCTCTCCAGCCACTCTGACCCCAGCTTGTATCTCTGCATGGGGTTGTTGTGGCCAAAGTGCAGCACCCGGCACTTGGAGCTATTGAACCCCATCCCATTGGACTCTGCCCATCTGTCCAGGCGGTCAAGGTCCCACTGCAGAGCCCTTCTGCCCTCCAACCCAGCCACATCTGCCCCCAGCTTGGTGTCATCTGCAAACTTGCTGATGACTGACTCCATGCCCTCATCCAGACCATCTATGAAGATGTTAAAGAGGATGGGGCCCAGCACAGATCCCTGAGGGACACCACTAGTGAGTGGCCGCCAGCTGGATGTGGCACCATTCACCACCACTCTCTGGGTCCAGCCCTCCAGCCATTTCCTAACCCAGCACAGAGTGTTGCCATCCAAGCCGCGGGCTGACAGCTTAGCCAGCAGTTTGCTGTGGGGGACAGTGTCAAAGGCCTTGCTGAAGTCCAGATAGACCACATCCACAGGCCTCCCCACATCCACCAAGTGGGTCACCTGATCATAGAAGGAGATCAGGTTGGAGAGGCAGGATCTGCCCTTCCTAAACCCATGCTGGCTGGACCTGAGCCCTTTGCCATCCCTCAAGTGCGCTCTTATCACCCCCAAGATAATCTGCTCCATCAGTTTCCCTGGCACTGAGGTCAGGCTGACAGGTCTTTAGTTCCCAGGTTCCTCCATCCAACCCTTCTTGTGGATGGGGATCACGTTGGCCCGTTTCCAGTCACCTGGGACCTCTCTGATGAACCAGGACTGCTGGAAAATGTTATAGTGTTCCCCTCCTGGTCCAGTAAGGAGTGGAGGCTCTTCTTGCCCTTCTTTTTAGAATTGATAAATTTATAAAAGTGCTTTTTATTATCTTTCACGGAAGTGGCCAGCCTAAGTTCTAGCTGGGCCTTAGCCTCTCTAATTTTTCTCCTGCATAATCTGGCTATCTCCTTAAACACGTCAGGAGAAGCCTTCCTCTCCTTCCTGAGGTGATACACCCTCTTTTTTTCCCCCAATTCCTTCAGGAGCTGTTTGCTCATCCAGGCTGGTCGCCTTCCCCGCCGGCTCATCTTTCAGCACATGGGAACTGCCAGTTCCTGTGCCTTCAAGAGCTCCTGTTTAAAGTAAGTCCAACCATCCTGGACCCCTTTGTTCTCGAGGACTGCTGCCCAGGGGACTTTGGAAATAAGTTTTTTAAGCAAATTGAAGTTTGCCCTCCGGAAGTCCAAGGTGTGGGTTTTGTTGTAGTGCCTCCCTGTCTCCCTGCATATTGAAAACTCCACTGTCTCCTGATCACTACACCCCAGGCAGCCTCCCACTGTCACATCTCCCACCAGCCCTTGTCTGTTGGATCGCAGCAGGTCAAGCTGAGCTTGACCCCTAGTAGGCTCACTTAACAGCTGGGTCATGAAGCTGTCCTCCATGCGCTCTAGAAATCTCCTGGACTGCCTCCTCTCTGCTGAATTAAGTTCCCAGCAGATATCTGGCAGGTTAAAGTTGCCCACAAGAACAAGATCTGATGATCTTGAGACAGCCTCCAATTGTTTGTAAAATACATCATCTGTTTCCTCATCCTGGTTGGGTGGTCTATAACAGACTTCAATCAGGATGTCAGATTTGTTTGTCCTCCCTCTGGTTTTAACGCACAAGCTCTCAATCCCTTCGTCCCTCACCTCGAGCTCAATGGCAAGGAGTGACTCCCTAATACACAGGGCCACCCCTCCTCCGCTTCTCCCTTGCCTATCTCTCCTGAAGAGGCTGTATCCCCCCAGTATCGCACTCCAATCGTGCCTGTCATCCCACCAAGTTTCTGAAATGGTGACTATGTCATAGTCCCCCTGGTGGACCAGGACTTCCAGTTCCTCCTGCTTGTTACCCAAGCTGCGTGCATTGGTGTAAATGCACTTCAGCTGGGTTCTCGATTCCCCAATTATCCCTAGTTTCCTTCCCACTCTCTCCTCAGAGAGAGTAATTGCCTCACCCACCCCCTTCATATCTAGTTTAAAGCCCACCTAATGAGCCCTGCCAACTCCAGTGCCAGGACTCTCCTGCCCCTCTTAGACAACTGAACCCCATCATCATCAAGCAGGTCCGGCTCAGTAAACATTCCCCCAAGGTCGAAGAAGCCAAAGTGCCGCCTCTCACGCCATCCCTTGATCCAACTGTTGATGTCATAGGTTCTGAAGCAGATTTTTCTCCTTCATGAGGAGCAAGGATCTCTTTATCTGTTGGTGTATAGTTCGCTTCTGACCCTCTATATCCTCTACTCCAGAAACCAAGTGTTTGGCCACGTGTTTCTCATAGGGCTTTTTGCCACAGGCACCATGTTGGACCATTATCACTTGCAGCCATATACAGAATGCTCTTAATGTCTGGACCATTTCGAACAGGTCCCAAACCCATTGCATGAACTACTTTATGCTTTATCTGATCAAAGTCTACTTGTTGTTCAGGTCCCCTCCTGTGATGGCTTGGGTGTTACCCGCACCCACACACATTGGAAATCAACCAGAATAGACTCAGACAGCTCTGAAAATTTTGAATGAAGCTTATATTTACAGCTTAGCAGAATATACAAGCAGATATTCAAATTATATTCATTTATATACAGAAATATACAAGGTAAAAGGTAATGTAGAAAAACAACACCCCTCCAAGAAACCTGAGTCCCCAGGAGGGGCTCGCAAACACCCTATCACCTTCTCCCACCCCTCTCAATCTTACCCCAGTCCCAAAGAAGAATGGAGGTTTGGCCAGGGTGTTAGGAAGCAAAGTGGATTAATTAGAGAAGCGGCAGAATGGCTAGAGACAGAAAAAAACGAAGCTCCAAGCTGTGGGAAGCTTTTTCCTGCAGCGGAGCATGAAATGTAAACATCAGACCCTGTGATGAGAAGTGTCCTTGGAGCCTTGAGGCTCCCAGGGGCCTGAGCTGGGGACCATGAGCAACCCATGCACAGCTGACAGGGGGTGGAATCTGCCGGCCCCTGGGGCGGGCACGGCCCAGGGGGCTGACTCTGGCCATCCCCCCTGGGTGGGATCCTTAAGGTGTTTACTGTAAGTTAACCTATCTCTGCCTTACACTTAACCTGGAGCCAATCTGTACCTTCCACTTGTACCAATCTTGAGCTAAGTTAGTTGTCTACACCCCCTTTGGGGGCTATAAAGGTCGCTGCATCACCCTAATAAATCGCACTGCTGCGCAGAAGCCACAGAGTCGACTCTCAGTGCCCCGATCTCTCGCCGCACCAGTCTCCGTCCTCCGACACCAAGCTCCCCAGCAGAAGAAGAGGAAGAAGAAGTTCCTTATCTGTGTTTGCATTCTTGTTCTTTATACCACTCAGCAAGCCTATGACTGAAGAGACATCAGCATTGTCATCTAATCTTTCTCACCAAAACATTCTAGCTAGCTTCAAGCTAGAACAATACACCCGTCTCTTTCACTCAGAGTATTGCTGAGAACTATCTGATCTAAACAGCAACTTGTCTCCTCACAGATGAGAGGAGAACAGGGACTCCCTGGTGGTGATGGGTTCGTGCTCACATACTGTAGATTCTCTCACAGATTCTTTCATTGAACGCCAATGGTACCTAGAACAGAAAACTCCTAAGAGCTTGTATTATACACTCTGAATTTAGACTCTCTCAGCTAAAGTTAGATTTCTCTGTGGAATACACTGGATTTCACCATTCTCCTGCATTACCCAGTAGGTATGACCAGGACCTTCAGCAGACACCACACCTCGGACAGGTTTCCCTTCGCCCGAAGGAGAAAATACCCAAACAGTTTTCCCTAACAGATTCTTTTCACGTACAACAGGAACTTTATCACCATCTACTGTTTGGACCAAGTCTGATTGTGCAGGTCCTGCTCTGTTTACCGAACCTCTACTATTTACCAACCAGGTAGCTTGTGCTAAATGTTTGTCCCAGTTTTTCAGAGTTCCACCCCCCATGGCTTTTAGGGTGGTTTTCAGCAAACCGTTGTAGCACTCAATCTTCCCTGAAGCTGGTGCATAGTAGGATATGTGATAGATCCATTCAATACCATGCTTTTTGGCCCAGTTTTTCACAAGATTGTTCTTGAAATGAGTGCCACTGTCTGACTCAATTCTCTCTGGAGTTCCATGTCTCCACATGATTTGTCTCTCCAAGCCAAGAATGGTGTTACATGCAGTAGCATGTGGAACTGGATAGGTTTCCAGCCATCCGGTGCTGGCTTATACCATTGTTAGCACATACTGCTTGCCAGAATGAGTTGGAGGTAAAGTGATGTAGTCAATATGCCAGGCTTCACCATACTTGTTAAACATGACAGCACCAGAGATAAATCAAAGGGAATTGAGGATGGTAGGCCAGAGCTAGGGGTAAAAGCAGCAGCCCAGCTGAAGTGCATGTACACTAATGCACGCAGTATGGGTAACAAACAAGAGGAGCTGGAAGCTCTGGTGCTGTAGGAAAACTATGATATTGTCGCCATCACTGAAACATGGTGGGATGGCTCACATGATTGGAGTGCTGTAATCAATGGCTACAGACTCTTCAGGAGAGACAGGCAAGGAAGAAAGGGCGGGGGAGTGGCACTGTATATTAAAGATGCTCTGGATGTCAGGGAGGTAGAAACCAAGGATGATCAAGTTGAGTCTTCATGGGTGAGACTTAAGGCGAAGGCCAACAAGGCTGATATCCTGGTTGGAGTCTGTTACAGACCACCCAACCAGGAAGAAGAGGTTGATTTATTACTCTTTAAGCAACTGGAGGCTGCCTCAAGAACACCTGCCCTTGTTCTAGTGGGCGACTTTAACCTACCAGACATCTGCTGGGACTTAAACACTGCAGAGAAGAAGCAGTCTAGAAGGTTTCTGCAATGTGTGGAAGACAACTTCCTATCCCAGCTGTTACGTGAGCCTACCAGGGGGGCAGCCCTGCTTGACCTGCTGCTCACAAATAGAGAGGGGCTGGTGGGGGATGTGGTGGTTGGAGGCTGCCTGGGGTCCAGTGACCATGAAATTATAGAGTTTTCAATACATGGAGAAGCCAGGAGGGGCATCAACAGAACCTCCATGCTGGACTTCCGAAGGGCAGACTTCAGCCTATTTAAGCAACTAATTCAGAAAGTTCCTTGGGAAATAGCTCTTGAAAACAAAGGGGTCCAGGAAGGTTGGACCTGCTTTAAGAAAGAACTCCTGAAGGCACAGGAGCAGGCAGTGCCACTGAGCCGGAAGACGAGCCGACAAGGGAGGCAGCCAGGCTGGATGGGCAGGGAGCTACTGAAGGAATTAAAGATTAAAAAGAGAGTGTATCACCTTTGGAAGAGAGGGGAGGTGTCCCAGGAGAAGTTCAAGGAAGTTGCTAGGTCTTGTAGAGGAAAAATTAGAGATGCAAAAGCCCAATTGGAGCTCAGGCTGGCCACAGCTGTCAAGGAAAATAAAAAGTGTTTCTTTAAATATATGAATGGCAAGAGAAGGGCCAAGGACAACCTCCAGACCTTCTTAGATAGAGAGGGGAACATAGTGACAAAGGATGAGGAAAAGGCAGAGGTGCTTAACACCTTCTTTGCCTCAATCTTCACTAGTGGGACAGGTTGTCTCCAGGACAGCTGGACTCCTGAAGTGGTGGATGGAGTCAGGGACCAGTACAGTCCCCCTCTAATCCATGAGGAAGCAGTAAGGGACCTGCTGCGTCATTTGGATCCTCACAAGTCCATGGGACCGGATGGAATCCACCCTAGGGTGCTGAGAGAGCTGGCAGATGAGCTGGCCAAGCCACTCTCCATCATTTATCAGCAGTCCTGGCTCACTGGAGAGGTCCCTGAAGACTGGAACCTGGCCAATGTGATACCCATGCACAAGAAGGGTCGTAAGGAGGAGTCAGAAAACTACAGACCTGTGAGCCTGTCATGGAGAGTAGCAAAGGCTCTCTAAGCTTTTGCTACATTGTGTAGTTTCTGGTGCCTCACATTCAAGCAGAAGCATCGAAAAAACAAAACAATCTTTCAGTCCCATGGGAAGATTTCTCTCTAGGGTAAGTGAAAGGTAAACACTGGCCATGTTTCCTTTTCACTTGGCCTTGCTTTCCAGACAACAGGGTATTGTTTTGGTTAAGTAAAAACGACTATCTTAGGCCTGCCCAGCACCTGCAGGTGGGCTGGCCTGAGGAGTGGTCTTTATATTGTTTAAGTAATATTATCCAATTATATAAATTGCTTACTGTTTTTTACCAATGTATGTGAACAATGTAAAGGTGGTCTGAATTGTGGGCTAGTCCTATTTTTGGAACATTATAAAAATGGTGGACAGGCCAGGATCGAGGCCCTTGCGCTCTTGCCCTTGCCTTGTCTTGTCCTTCTGGGTTTTTCCAGCCTTTCTGGGTTTTTTTTTTTTTCCCGGACTTCTAACAACAACAAACTGCTCGCCGATATAGCCTCGCCTCGGGTGGACACGCCGAGATGCAGAGGCAGAAAGCCTGCATGCCTGGACCCTCATCGGGAGAAAGGGACTCCCTACCAAGCTACAGACTACAGACTGTGAGTAGCTGACGAACTGTTAACTCAAACCTCAGAGACTCGAAAGAACTCTCTTTAAACATCATAGACTCTTTAATTTGCCATTTTCGGAAATGTTACTTTGATCTCAATCAAAAGAATTCACAGTGGTGGTGTAGTTTCGGGAAGAGGGAATTCGCATTCTTTGCAATAAATCACTGATAAAATAGTCAACGCCTCGCGTATTTTCCCCATAAATTCTGCCGCGAAACTGCGTTCCACGACAGAATTGGTGGCAGCGGTGGGATTGAGGAACTGAAGTAACAGCCGAGTTTAAAAATGGCCCAGTTCGGAAGGAGTTCTCCCGCAGCAGGAGATGCCAGTTCGCCAGATATCGCAGACGCTCTGTATGCCAGATTTGCTTCAGCGTTTGAATCAGCAAATTTAAGGAAAGCTATGAAGGCAACGGCGAATGAGCCTATAGAGCAGATAAATGTTAGGTCAGCTAATATAATCGTGTCTCTCTACGAAGCT
This sequence comes from Pogoniulus pusillus, assembly GCF_015220805.1. NCBI lineage: Eukaryota > Metazoa > Chordata > Aves > Piciformes > Lybiidae > Pogoniulus > Pogoniulus pusillus. The sequence continues at coordinate 6,538,474 of NC_087308.1, forward strand.
TTTGGAGATGTCAAGGGAGTTGACAAAGAAAGTTTTTTTGATCTGGGTGTTGGCGTGTTCAGGTCTCAAGTTGATATAGAGGCTTGTAAACATGAGGTTGATGTTTGGAAGTCAGAGGTCAAAAAGCTGAATGCGGAGAATGCCCGGAAAGAATTGCATTTGAAGGAGGCGCAGCAAGAAATTAAGTCGTTGCAGAGAGAGAGAGAGGCGATGTTGAAAGACGCGGTCAGGCAAAATTTGGGTTTTCGCGCAGAGCCTGCTGTGGCTGAAGACAGGATAAAAATTGTGGAGGAAAAGTTAGACAGAGTGCTTAGCCGAATGTCGCGGGCAAGTACTCCGCGAATGCAATCGATCGTTAGTTCCCACGCGGACACACCGCAGCCGCGATCGCGTATCGGGTCTCGGACAGAAACTCCTCAGCTCTCGACCCGAACTCGGGAGTCAACTGGTTATCTAGGCTTGCCAACTTTTACTCCGATATGTCCTGAGAAGTCACAGCAGCCCGTGGTTCGCCGGAAAGAGCCGGTAACTACCCCCTCTCAGACCCAAGAGTCGCAACTCTTGCGTTCTCCGCCTAAAGTCTCTCACGTCGGTACGCCTTCCCACGAGCCCGACTTCTTTAAAATGTCGCCGGCAAGGCATCTTCCTTTGCCACTGAATCCCCAACCAGCGGCACAACCACCCCTATTGCCATCACAAGCCCCATTACTGCCTCAGCCGCAAGTCAAGGCAGAGACGACTTTACAGTATGGGTTGGCAACGTGCCCGCGGGAGGTGCCCAGACAGCCTACCTTGTTGCAGCTCCAGCCAGCCGCCGCTTTGCCTCAGCCGCAGCCAGCTCAAGTCCCGGTGATTCCGCCGATGCCGGCACCCCAGCCACCGGCAGTGCCGTTACTAACAGTGCCGATAGCCCAGACGCAGCCACAAGTCCCGCAGCAGCTGCTTGCAATGCCGCAGGCAGCAACTACAGTGCCGCTTTTCCCGGCACAACCGTCTCCTCAATCTCAGTTCGTTCCAGTTTTCCAGCCGGTCCCGATGCCGTCTCAAACTCAACCATCGGCAGCGCCGCCGCAGCCGCCATCTTCCCAGCCATCTTCACAACAACCGCCATCTTCTCAACCACCACGCCCCGAGCAGTCAGCGCTGAGCGGCACGCCTGTGCAGCGCCACGCCGCGTCGCAGCCTGCAGTTACGTCTATTGATAGCGACACGGAAGTGGAGGAGGTGCACCACAAAATGAAGACCTACTCCGTGAATCCTCTCTTTGCATCTGAAACTTCGCAAGGACCGAAAGGAGGCAAAACAACAACCACGAAAATCAAATCGTACACAGAAACGCAGATAGACGATCTTAGGGAAACTTATTCCCGCATGCCTAATGAATCTATAATTGAGTATGTGTATCGCGTGGTGCAAAGGGGGGCGGAAAGGATTATCTTATCTTGTGAAGAGGTGGGGAGAACTAACTGGGGACCTGAGGTATTTCTTGGGGATGGTCCTGAGGGAAACCTTGCATTGAGTGCTAGGATCTTTCACTGGGCTAGTGCTTATGAGGCTTTAGACAGGGGTGATCCTACAGAGTTTTGGATCAGATCCCCTGTTGAGTTAAATGAAGCATTTACTGTGGTTGCCTGTATCCAAGCTGTGAATCATAAGGGGTTATATGCACATGCAATGGATGCTCCAGTAGAGCCACAGAGGCTTGGACCCCTGATAAGGGGTATGCCTGGCTTCATAAAAGCTGAAGGTATTAGGATAAGGAGACAAATCGAGGATGCAATACAACAGAATGAAGGGCAAGGACAAAGTTCACAAAGTGTAGTACATCATCCTACGTGGAGGGAAGTGCTTACAGAACTAGCCACTCTAGGGAGACAAATGGGTTATCATGATCCTTTATCTGTGCCAGAATCTGTCTTTCAGAAGGAAAAGCAGTCTGGAGGCAGGAGCAGCTCTGCATCACGAGGAAAACACCACACGGTACGACATGCCTGGACATTTGGTAACCCTAATGAGAGTCCAAGATCGAGCCCACGATCAAGTCCCAGGGGGAGCCCTGAGCTTAATCGTCGCTCTGAATCTGGAGTAATCTGGGTACCGAATTCTCAAGGTAGGGGTGTAATCCCACTGCAGGAGCAGAAATATGCAGTGAAACCTCGTGATGTGTTTCAGAGGAAACAGGCAGAGCGTGATCCTGCGAAGAATGAGCTTAGTACTGTAAGTAAAACCATGTTTGAGATGAAAAAACTGTTAGAACAGATACTGAAAGGAAATGGTGACGGAAAGGTGAAGCAGAACCGTAAGAAAGGCTCTGCAAACACGTCTCCTACCAAGTCAGGTTCTCCTGATCGGGGAGGAGATAAGAACAAATCAAAAAACTAGGTGTGGCGGTGAATTATTCAGGCCACACTCATCGCTCTGTTTCTGAATGTCGATGGTCTGAAAAACCTGAACCCTATATCATGATTCCTACTGGACCAACTAGAGCTGCTGTCAAATACCTAATAGATACAGGTGCACAAATTACAGTGCTAAATGCACAACTAGCAAAGCATCTGAGAATATTGCCGTCCCGGAGAAAGGTAAACATAACAGGTGTTACAGGACAACCTGAAACATGCTATTTAGCCAAAGCACAGCTGTGGCTACCTGGGGAGAAAAGAGGTACCCTGGTAGAGTTAGCATTGGGCTCGTGTAAACATAATATCCTTGGATTTGATGTTCTAGCAGGTAGAAGATGGCATCTTCCTGACGGAACATTATGGAGCTTTGGTGCTTATGAGGTGAGGAATAAGAGGCAAAGGTTAGTCCGTACTTGTGTTCGCTTGTTGCAAACAGCTCCTCCATTGCCAAAGTCACACATTACTTGTGTTGCACAGTATCCATTGCCAGCTGCAGCTAAGCAAGGTATCACTGAAGGGATAGCTGATCTTGAAAAGAGACAGATTATCACTAGAACTCATTCTCCTTACAATTCACCTGTTTGGCCAGTCCGAAAATCGAATGGCCGATGGAGATTGACGGTAGATTTCCGGAAGCTAAATAGTAACACTCCTCCTCTTACTGCAGCAGTTCCTAGTCTTTCATCCACAGTGACAGCAATCCAAGCAGCTTCTCACACCTGGATGGCGACTCTAGACGTGAAGGACATGTTCTTCATGGTGCCGTTGAGAGAAGAGGACAAACCGCAGTTTGCTTTTACCTGGCAAGGTATTCAGTACATATTCAACCGTCTTCCACAAGGGTACAAACACAGCGCAACCATTGCACACAATGCACTTGCAGCTTTGCTTGACACTGTTCAACTTCCTAAGGATATTAAGATGTACCATTACATTGATGATATCTTGGTGGGAGGGAATGACAAGGAGCAAGTTGGTGCAGTGGCTGAGAATATCCGAGAACTGTTGACTAACCAGGGTTTGACCATTCCAAAGGAAAAGTGTCAAGGTCCGAGTCAAGAGGTAAAATTCCTGGGATCATGGTGGATAGCAGGTGCAGTGTCTGTACCAGATGACACTCTTCAGAGCATTGAAAAGGGCCAAATACCCCAAAATAGAAAAGAGTTACAACAATTGTTGGGTACTCTGGGTTACTGGAGGAAACACATTCCAGGTTTCTCAGTAATTGCCCGTCCTCTGTATGATTTGCTTAAGAAGAACAAGCATTGGGATTGGACTCCAGAACATTCTGATAGCCTGAGGTTTCTCAAGGATGAACTAAAGGCATATCAGAAGTTGGGGCCCTTACACCCAAAAGATGCCCTGAGGGCTGAATGGGGTTTTTCCGCGAATGCCTCATACTGTGGAATTTTTCAGAGAGGACCCAATGGTCCTAGTAGAGCTCTCTTGTTTTCCTCAACAGCATTCAAAGAGGCCGAAATTCGGTACTCAGATTGGGAAAAGGGACTTCTTTCCCTAACTCGAGCTGTTAAGGAAGCAGAAAAGCTTCGTACTACACAAGATGTTGTAGTGCAAGGCCCATTTCCTCTGCTAAAAGCGATCCTTAAAGGATCTCCTCCACCAGAAGGAATTGCCCAAAAGGCTACTGTTAGAAAGTGGTATGCCTACTTAGAAGGAATTTCACAGCTGATGCCGCTGAAAGAGGGACCTACAAAGGTATCCAAACTTCAGCAACCCATAAATCCTGATAAAGCTCTGCTTAGTCGGCCATATAAGCCTTCTCCTGTTCAGGTAGCCCCTGAAATGACCGCAGACTCCGACAAATCGGGAGTGTGGTTCACAGATGCATCCTCTCGGAGGGTAGGGGCGAAGTGGCACTACAAAGCCGCTGCCTTGGAGATTGCTACAGGCCAGACCATCACTGAAGAAGGTGATGGCAGTGCACAGGTAGGGGAGTTGCGTGCTCTCATGCTAGCAGCCGAGAAGGGAGCAACAACTATTTACACTGATTCTTATTCCACGTTCAAAGGCGCCACTGAGTGGATTTGCCAGTGGGAAGCGAATCAGTGGAAGGTGTCAGGTGCGGAAGTCTGGAGAGTCGAAGACTGGAAAAGGCTATTAGAGATTGGCCGATCCAGACCCCTCAAAGTTGGTTGGGTAGAAGGGCATTCCAAAAAGCAAACACCAGCTACCACCTGGAATAATCAAGCTGATTTCTTGGCAAAGATCAACATAGTGGATGAGGACAAAGGAGAATGGTGGAGATTAGCTGAGTGGCTTCATATTAAAAGAGGTCATTCAGGAAAAGCAGACCTTTACTTCGAGTGTAGGTCTAGAGGGTGGCCAGTTTCTATGAGTACCTGTAAGGAACTCATTTCATCTTGTCCACAGTGCAGAATCAGGCTTAAAACAAATCATCCCAATCTAGCTCCAGCACAGCATATCAAAGAGGACAAAAGGTTATGGAGCACATGGCAAGTTGACTATGTGGGTCCTTTAAAGCCCTCACACGGGAAGAAATACATACTGGTGGGGGTGGAGGTGGTTTCAGGATTAGTCATGGCTACAGCAACTAGTGCTGCCACAGGAGCTCAAACTATTGAGGTCTTAAAGCAGTGGTTTAGTGTCTTACCAATGCCAGAGTACATCCAAAGTGATAATGGATCTCACTTTACAGCATCTTCTGTACAAGACTGGGCTAAGGGTGAAGGGATTACATGGGTGTTCCATACTCCCTATTATCCTCAAGCTAATGGTATTGTAGAGAGAACAAATGCTCTGGTTAAGAAACATGCCATGGTATCCAAAGGTAACTGGGATAAACGCTTGCCATACGCAGTTTTCATTGTGAACAACAGATGGGGTAATTATGGTAGTCCTAAAATAAGGGCATTTTGTCCTGACAATCCAGTGGAGAATGTTAGTCATCCACCAGATAAATCTCAGCACTCTCAACAGTCATTACACAAATTACAGGTGGGACAACCAGTAATGGTAAACTTACCTTCAATTGGAGTTGTGCCTATGACCCTGACAAAACCAAATGGGTTGTATGCTTGGGAAGCAACTGATGTAAGTGGGAAGACTCATCGTATCAGTGCACGATGGATTCTCCCAGACTTCTGAACTGCTTTTGCATATACCAGGTTTTCTGCTTTGTAAATATTCAATAAAGCTTTGTTTATTCAGGGGGGTGGGCATAAGTATTAAGTTAGTTTAAATTAGAGTTATGCTTATGTATTAGTTATGTTAAGGGTTAAATGTAAGTTGTATTTCATTTTTGCTTTTTCGATTCTTGGCTTAATGTGAGCCAGGGGGTGGAGTATGTCATGGAGAGTAGCAAAGGCTCTCTAAGCTTTTGCTACATTGTGTAGTTTCTGGTGCCTCACATTCAAGCAGAAGCATCGAAAAAACAAAACAATCTTTCAGTCCCATGGGAAGATTTCTCTCTAGGGTAAGTGAAAGGTAAACACTGGCCATGTTTCCTTTTCACTTGGCCTTGCTTTCCAGACAACAGGGTATTGTTTTGGTTAAGTAAAAACGACTTTATTAGGCCTGCCCAGCACCTGCAGGTGGGCTGGCCTGAGGAGTGGTCTTTATATTGTTTAAGTAATATTATCCAATTATATAAATTGCTTACTGTTTTTTACCAATGTATGTGAACAACGTAAAGGTGGTCTGAATTGTGGGCTAGTCCTATTTTTGGAACATTATAAAAATGGTGGACAGGCCAGGATCGAGGCCCTTGCGCTCTTGCCCTTGCCTTGTCTTGTCCTTCTGGGTTTTTCCAGCCTTTCTGGTTTTTTTTTTTTCCCGGACTTCTAACAACAACAAACTGCTCGCCGATATAGCCTCGCCTCGGGTGGACACGCCGAGACGCAGAGGCAGAAAGCCTGCATGCCTGGACCCTCATCGGGAGAAAGGGACTCCCTACCAAGCTACAGACTACAGACTGTGAGTAGCTGACGAACTGTTAACTCAAACCTCAGAGACTCGAAAGAACTCTCTTTAAACATCATAGACTCTTTAATTTGCCATTTTCGGAAATGTTACTTTGATCTCAATCAAAAGAATTCACAGTGGTGGTGTAGTTTCGGGAAGAGGGAATTCGCATTCTTTGCAATAAATCACTGATAAAATAGTCAACGCCTCGCGTATTTTCCCCATAAATTCTGCCGCGAAACTGCGTTCCACGACAGAGCCTGACCTCAGCGCCAGGCAAGGTCATGGAACAGGTCATCTTGGGTGCCATCACAAAGCACCTACAGCATGGCCAAGGGATCAGGCCCAGCCAGCATGGGTTTAGGAAGGGCAGGTCCTGCCTCACCAACCTGATCTCCTTTTATGATCAGGTTACCCGCCTGGTGAATGTGGGGAAGGCTGTGGATGTAGTCTACTTGGACTTCAGCAAAGCCTTTGACACTGTCTGCCATGAGAAGCTCCTAGCCAAGCTGGCAGCTTGTGGCTTGGACAGATTCACTCTGTGCTGGATCAAGAACTGGCTGGATGGCAGAGCTCAGAGAGTGGTGGTGAATGGTGCCACATCCAGTTGGCAGCCAGTCACTAGTGGTGTTCCCCAAGGATCAGTGCTGGGCCCAGTCCTGTTCAATATCTTTATTGATGACCTGGACGAGGGCACTGAGTCCAGCATCAGTAAGTTTGCAGATGACACCAAGCTAGGAGCAGGTGTTGATCTGTTGGAAGGTAGGAGAGCCCTGCAGAGGGACCTGGACAGGCTGGATGGGTGGGCAGAGGCCAATGGGATGAGATTTAACAAGGCCAAGTGCAGGGTTCTGCACTTTGGCCACAACAACCCCAAGCAGCGCTATAGGCTGGGGACTGAGTGGCTGGAGAGCAGCCAGGAGGAAAGGGACCTGGGGGTACTGATAGACAGTAAGCTGAAGATGAGCCATTGGCATCCTGGCCTGCATCAGGAACAGTGTGGCCAGTAGGACAAGGGAGGTTATTCTTCCCCTGTACTCAGCACTGGTCAGGCCACACCTTGAGTACTGTGTCCAGTTCTGGGGCCCTCAATTCAAGAAGGATGTTGAGGTGCTGGAACATGTCCAGAGAAGGGCAACGAAGCTGGTGAGGGGCCTGGAGCACAAATGCTATGAGGAGAGGTTGAGGGAGCTGGGCCTATTTAGCCTGGAGAAGAGCAGGCTCAGGAGTGATCTTATTACTGTCTACAACTACCTGAAAGGGCATTGCAGCCAGGTGGGGGGTGGCCTCTTCTCCGGGGACCAACAATAGAACAAGGGGACACAGTCTCAAGTTGTGCCAGGGTAGGTATAGGCTGGATATTAGGAAGAAGTTCTTCACAGAGAGAGTGATTTCCCATTGGAATGGGCTGCCCAGGGAGGTGGTGGAGGCACCATCCCAGGGGGTCTTCAAGAAAGACTGGATGAGGCACTTAGTGCCATGGTCTAGTTGATTGGATAGGGCTGGGTGATAGGTTGGACTGGATGATCTTGGAGGTCTCTTCCAACCTGGTTGATTCTATGATTCTATAGACCACCCAACTGTCGAGGTACGGAGGCTGGCGACAAGCGAGATCAGGGTACTGACGACTCGAGACGGCAGCTTCTAGGCATCTGTGCATCAGTACGATTTATTAAGGCAATACAGCGGTTTATATAGTCCTCCGAGGAGGTGTGCACAACCAGCCTGGGGCTGGCAGAAGTGGACAGTACAGATTGGCCCCAAGTTATGTGTAAGGCAGAGATAGGTTACCTGTGGTAAACAACCTGTGAGTACCACCCAGGGGGGCTGGCCAGGGTCAGCTGCCTGGGGCTGTGTCCGCCCCAGGGGCTGGCAGATTCCACCCCCTGACAGCTGTGCGTTGGTTGCTCACTGTTGTCAGCCTAGGCCTCTGGGAATCAGTAAGACTCCAAGGACACTTCCCATCACAGGGCCTGATGTTTACATTCCATACCTCGTTGCAGGAGAAAGCTTCCCACACCCAACCAGGAAGAAGAGGTTGATTTATTACTCTTTAAACAAGTGGAGGCTGCCTCAATATCACCTGCCCTTGTTCTGGTGGGCGACTTTAACCTACCAGACATCTGCTGGGACTTAAACACTGCAGAGAAGAAGCAGTCTAGAAGGTTTCTAGAATGTGTGGAAGACAACTTCTTATCCCAGCTGTTACATGAGCCTACCAGGGGGGCAGCCCTGCTTGACCTGCTGCTCACAAATAGAGAGGGGCTGGTAGGGGATGTGGTGGTTGGAGGCTGCCTGGGGTCCAGTGACCATGAAATTACAGAGTTTTCAATACATGGAGAAACCAGGAGGGGCATCAACAGAACCCCCATGCTGGACTTCCGAAGGGCAGACTTCAGCCTATTTAAGGAACTAACTCAGAAAGTTTATTGGGAAAATGTGGGAGAGTTTCTCCCGCAGCGGGGCATGAGCTGTAAACATAAGAACTTGTGATGGGAGAAAGTCCTTGAGCTGGAAGGCACTGTGAGCAACCCACGCACAGCTGCTGGGGGCTGACCTTACCAGCCCCCCTGGGGTGGAACCACAGGTTGTTTTGATAAGGGTAACCTATCTGCACCCTGCACATGGCTTTGGGCCAATCTGTATTGTCCACTTGTGCCAGCCCCAGGCTGGCTGGATACACCTCCTCTGAGCACTATATAAGACACTGCATTACCCTAATAAAGTCGCACTGATGCACAGAAGCTATAGAGTCGACTCATCAGTGCCCCGATCCGCCTCTCACCAGCCTCCGGACCCCAACAATTGGCGCCCAAATACACTAATTGAACCACCACATCGCTGCGCGGCCGTGAACAACGGACTCCTAGGATCGCTGGGGCCCCGAGGAGGAGCTGAGACATCGCATCACCTCCGCGCGAAAGGAGATGGCAGAAACGTAAGAGATCAGATGCTACTATACCCTCTAGTGGGGAAACTCGCTCTTCTTCCTTTTTTTGTCTTTTTTTTTTCTCTCCTCTCTCACTTAACCCTTTACTAACCACGGGGGACAGTTCCTGTGAAGACGGACATGCTATAGAGATAGACGTTTATTGAAAATCAGAATTGCCTATAGAGATAGGAATCATTTCAATAAGAGCAGCTGCGGCGACGGCCACTTGACCATATAGATGGGCGTTTCTTGGAGGCAGTAATCGCGCAGAGACGGATCTCCCCCCGAGAATAGCTGTTGCCGGAAAGCAGCGAATCCCCCTTCCCCCCCCTTCTCGCTTACGGAGTCCTGCCGCTTAATGGAGCACCCCCCACCTCCCCCTTCACTCTCGGCGGAATGGCGACCGCGCATCACTGGGAACCGCCCCCGAACACCACCCGTAATGGCGGCTATCAGTAGCCACTCCCACCACCTCGTAATGGCGACTGCCGATAACCGCCCGGCGGCAGCAAATCGCGAAAGTTTCTCAGCCTGTAAAAGTGTTTCGGGGCTGCCGTGCAAAGCGGCTGCTTCCAGCCGCCACTGCCGTGTCAAATCTGCCAGCCGCTACAGCGCTTTCCTTCTGCATTCAATCATCTGGATGGCAGACCCCCACCACCGGGTCCATGCCAAAGAAAGAACGAAAAGCACAGAGGAAAGCAGAAACGGCAGAAGCGCCCACGCCAGAGAACTCGGAACCGCCCCCCCCCCCCTCGCTTCCCGAGTCTCACTGCCAGCAGAAAACACCCCTCCCCAGCTGCGGAGCCCAGCGAAGCCCACTCCCCCCCTGCCCTCACCGATCGTATCCACAGGAAAACACCAAAGAGACAGACGGACGAACAGAAAGACTCTGGGGGACCGGGCTTGAAGACCGGCTCGAGCGAGGAGTCGTCTGGAAGTCAGAGACGCCCTTCCCCCCCACCCGGTGGCAGAATTCGGCAGAATTCCCTTCCTGTCCCGGCTTGGAAAGTTCGAAAATGGCGGCGGCTCCGCGGGTCATGGGACACACACACACCCCCTCCTCCTCCCCCTTCCCCCGCCTCTGCCCGGCACGGCTCATGATACCCCTCCCTCTCCCTCCTCCTCCCCCGCCTCTCTTCCCTGGTCTGCAGTCGAAGCGGTTTGCCTCTTAAAGTGACAGACTCGTATTTTTGTATCTTGCTACCTATATGAGTATTGACATCAGTCTTAATGCTGTTTCTATCCATTTGATTGTACTGGATCTTAGAGGTTAGGAGTTTACTGAATAGGATGTTAAATGATTACTAATTGTATCAGAATTTCTGGGAAGATCTTCTTTTCCCCTCTGTTCTGATTCTGACTGCTGTGGTACCACACTTCTTGAATTTTCTTTGCTTATTCTCCTATTTTCCTTCATTTCCTAGACCTTTAAGCTGCTAAAATAATATAGTTAATGCTAAGAGTTTATAATATGACAATTATGGGATTTTTTGATATAGGGATATCATGGGATGTTCTGGTTTTGGGTTTTTTCTGTATATCTGGGTAATACTGGAATTAAAAAAATAAAAAGGGGGAAAAAGGGGGTAGAAAGACAAGGAAGCAGGTATATGGGTTTGTTAGCCTAGGCACTCAATATGTTTGTGTTTGTTTTTGCATTTGTTTCTGTATTTGTTCGCTTCCATTTGTCTCTATATTTGTTTGTGTTTGATCCCTTATCTTCACAGGCTTTAAGATGGAGACCAGCTTGAGTATGATTAGCCTGTCTTTTCTTAAAAGTGAGCAGAAATCTTGCTCAGATGGCAGAATCGTGGCAAGATCTTGAAAGGAGTATTGAAGTGATGGCTATGTGTGAGGGGTGGATGATAAGGTTTTGATCATGGTCAACAAATTTGGGTATTTACATGAGTTTTCAGTGATTGTGGTTTAATGGAATAGATTCAGTTTAGCATCCTTTTGTAAAGGCCAAAGACCACTCAAATTGGCACAAGATGGCAAAGTGACTTTTGTCTCTTGCAAGGGCCCTGCAAGGGATAAAAACCACTGCCCTAAATTCTAAAAGCAAATGAAGAACTGTGGGAAAAGGCCTAGTTAGAATAGCCTGAATGCAAAATCTAAGGCATATCTTTGTACTGTATTTAGAGGTTTGTAGTTCTAAAGCACAATGGACAGACGCAACTCATAGCTAAGAAGTGTAATAAGAACATCAAGATCTCTGAGAATTGTGAAGTGAATCCAGAACTATGGGAGTCTGAGGAGAAATATTGGACAGCTGACTCATCTACAACATCAGCTGCCACATTGAACCAACAAAGACGTGGCGGATTTGCACTCTCCAGTAGCTGTGATGTTCGTCTGGACTTTTGGGTTTTTGAACATTTGACTTACTGTCGCTTGCAGAAATAGCTTTTGGGATTGTTAGTTGAGCTTGGGTGGTCAGTTTGCCAGAATATTGCCACTAGCAAAAAGGTTCTTAACAGATGCCTTCTCTTAATTTTAGCATTATTGATTTGCACTTGTATCTTTCATACCTGTATCAAACACGGCCTATGTAAGATTGGACGTGGGTTGCTCAAAGAAAAGAAGGGGGTATTGTGGGAGAATTTCTCCTACAGCGGGGCATGAGCTGTAAACATAAGAACTTGTGATGGGAGAAAGTCCTTGAGCTGGAAGGCACTGTGAGCAACCCACGCACAGCTGCTGGGGGCTGACCCTGCCAGCCCCCTGGGGTGGAACCACAGGTTGTTTTGATAAGGGTAACCTATCTGCACCCTGCACATGGCTTTGGGCTGTAGTTTGGGACTACAGATCCCTGCTTAAAATGTCACCAAACGGTGAAGCATGGAAGACAAACTCTTTTCGCCTTTACCTCCCACACCCATATAAATGCAGCTTGTTATAATAAGCAACAATTAGAAACTTTCACTGTAGGAGGACGCAACTTTTGGGTAGGTCATAACCTAGCAATAGGGGGCATACGTAATGGTCAGAGTTGTCCCAGGGGGGAGAAAATACTATGCTTTACTAAGGAAGGAATGTGGGGCCTTAGTGGTGGAGGAGGAGTCCAGGATCACTATAAAGAAGAATTAGTTAGAAATAGGACTAAATCTCTGAAGAAACCACCAAACCCTGGAACAGGTCAAAGTAGGCTCTATGAAAGTGTAAAGAAAATTTTAGGAGAGGTCAAGGACCATTCCGGCAGGGCTAATCTGTTTATAAATTTAATGGAAGAAATAGCAAAAGAATTAAATATAACCTCGTGTTGGATCTGCAGGGGTACCCAAATGACGGAGCAATGGCCGTGGAAAGGAGAGTCCTTAACCCCAGCCCAGTTGCTCAAGTGGAACCGGACTGAGGTTACATGAATCATACAACTGGAGGGGTGGATTTTAAACAATGAGGTAATTTGCCTTTACTGTATTAATCGAAAAGGAGAGGTATTCCAAAAAAGGGTAGGAGAATTAAGTTGTAGGAACCTGTTAACAGCTAATGGTAGTTCTGCCTCACATTGGTGGCCACATAGCCCTGAGGGATATTGGAATAAGAATTGTACTAATGAAACTGTATGTTATCATTCACAAAATAACAGTAAACATTTTATAGAGATAGTTGGATTAAAAGATTTTTGGGAAAACCCCCGAAGAAGTGATTCTGCATGGCAAGCACCAGATGGGTTATTCTGGATTTGTGGAAAGAGGGCCTATACAGAATTATCAAGAAAGTGGAGGGGGGTCTGTACTATTGGAATAATACAACCAGCCTTCTTTCTGTTACCAAAAGCCAGGGGGGAACAGGTATTGGGGATTCCAATATATGAGACATTGAGTAGAATGAAAAGAGAACTTAAAATTGGTGGACAACAGACCTGGAAAGATGATGAATGGCCCGCTGCAAGAATTATTGACTATTATGGACCAGCCACATGGGCTCAAGACGGGACCTATGGCTATAGAACACCTATCTATATGTTAAACCAAATAATTAGGTTACAAGCTGTAGCAGAAATAACTTCCAATCCAACAGCAGAAGCTCTGAAATTAGTGGCTAGACAACTCTCCCAAACAAGAGCAGCTGTATATCAACATCGTGTAGCCATAGATTACCTATTAGCTGAGGAGGGAGGATTCTGTGGAAAATTTAACATGTCAGAATGTTGCTTAGAAATAGATGACAATGGGAAAGCGATTACTAAATTAGCAGAAGAAATCAAACGGATAGTGCATGTACCGATTTGAAAATGGAACTCTCTTTTAAAAGATGACTGGTGGAATAACCTATTTGGGGGAGTGTATAGGGTTAACACTCCAGGGGGAGTAACCCTGAACCTGACCCTAGGGGTCTTGGCCCCTCCCCAGGGGTGGGTCACACTCAAAGTGATGGTTAGCCCACTCCCCCCCCCCCCCCCCCCCCCCGCCTTCCTGTCCTATAAAGGAGAGGGGCTTCCTGTTCCTCTCTCTCTTCGCTCTCTCACCACACAGTACTACACATCTCTGCCTGCATACCAGCTTACTACGTGGCAGCCACGAGGCAGACAAAACCAGCATCACACCACTCGGGTTGTATTTATCCCTTCTTGTACTTTGCTATTTTCCCTTCCCTATCCTTTGTAAATTTCCCTACCTCCAATACCTTTCTAAGTTATTGTTAAACTCTTCCTTTTAGCTTCCAAATTGAGTGAGATTGATTTATTCAGGTGTGCTTATCTCTCTCTCTCCCTATATCTAATCCCTATCTTTGGGAAAGGAGGGGGAAGAGGGGAGGGCACTTCACAAATTGTTATTTGGTCTATAAAATTTATTAGAGTCTCTGGGAATATGAATTAGAACCAAGACAATTTATTTGGTGTCTCAACGTGGGGCTAGGTAGAAAGAATTATTTCAGAGAAGATTTGGAAGTTAAAAAATGAATATTCTAAGAGTGTTAATCATTCAGGCTTTTGGATGGCTATTTTGGTCCTGGATGCTGAAGTTTATAAGTTCCCATGTCTTCTGGATAGTCATTGATATGGTCTGGGAATATTCTAAGCATTGGCCTATGCGGGTGTATGCATATTTCCTGAATTCTGTTAGTAATCTAACTGTGTTTAGAAATGTTTCTGGAACATGGAATCACTGAGTATGTGTGTTGGGACACAGAAGCTCCAGATATTTTGGGGGAAAAATGGTACTGGATAGCAGTTATTTCACTGTGTTTAAATGTGGTTTTTGGAGAGTATTTTGCAGCTCTGAGCTGGAACACATGGAGACCTCGTGTGGACACCGCCATTAGGATGCTTAGGGGGAGGGGTGGCCCGCGGTGCTGTGGCTGCAGCTGCGGGGGATGGGCGACAGGTCAGACTGGTCTGACGGGTCAGGCAGCCCCGAGCACAGCCACCGCCCCTAGAGCAGCTCTGCCCCAAACTCTGCCCCCGGTCCCACCCAGAGCAGCTCCCCGGACCCTGCCCCCACAGCCCAGTCCTGCAATCCATCTTGCTCCCATCACCACGCGGGAAGTTAGACCACACCCGAGCCCTTCTACAAACACTGACCCAGGGCAAGGAACCTCGTTGGGAAGCATCACCCCCCAGCAACAGCAACCAGCTGGAAATGGATCTGATAATGGAGTTATTTGTGTCAGCTCCACGCCCAGAAAGGAAATCAGGCACACAAGGCAGGAATATGCAAGGGAAAATGGACAGTCCCTTTTATCCTGGCTTTTGAGATGTTGGGATGCAGGAGCAGAAACCGTGGACCTAGATCAGAGGGAGGCAAAGCAGCTGGGATCCTTGTTGAAGGATGGGGGTGTAGATAAAGAGCTGGGGAGGCTGGATGGCACTCACTCACTTTGGGCCAGGCTTCTCATAGCTGTGAGATATAGATATCCCTCCAAGGATGACATGATTTTCCATCCCCTTAAGTGGACAGATATGGAACAGGGTATCCCATACCTGAGGCAAATGGCCATACAGGAGATAATCTATGGTGATGGCCAGGTGCCTCCAGACCCTGATGATGTCCACATGAAGCCAGCCCTCTTAAAGAAACTGACCCAGTGTGCTCCTTCCACATATGCCCCCACACTGGGAGCACTGCTGCTGGGCAGACACGCCAACAACCTTCCCATGATCAGAGAGTTTGTGAATGACCTGAGACAGTTTGAAGATAGTTTGTCCAGGAAAACCTTAATAGCAGCTGTGGAAACCCTCATCCAGGAGATGAACGATCTGAAAGCCTCTTTCTCTGAACTGCAGAAGGCAGAGGATGGCTGCTCTTCACCTTCTGAATGGGTACAGGTCTAAGCTGTCAGGAATACACGCTGCCGTACCCCTCCTCCTCCCTGTATGAGACCAGCCCAAAGCAGACAGGGTCCACCCAGGGGTTCTCTTTGGAGGACACTGTGTGAACATGGGGAAAACATGGACAGATGGCATGGCCAGCCCACCTCAGCTCTATGGGCCAGAGTGAGGGAACTGCAGGGGACAAACACAGGGAACAACTCCTCCAGAAGAGGGGTTGCCCCAGTGTCCGGCAGGCAACCCTCTCACCCAAGGGGTGGTGAGGCCAGTAACTCAGGTCCGTGTGCCTCATGCGGTCACACTACTCAGCATTAGAGGTGTCCTGTCTCCAGCCAGGCGGAGGCCAGGGATAACAGAGTTGTGCTAGTTTGAAGCAAGCTAGAATGTTTTGGTAAAAGAACTAGATAATGGGCAGTGAAAAAGTAAACAATTGTGTCTCTTCGCTCACAGTCACGCTGAGAACTCTGGGAAGAAGAAGCAAAACATTCTCCATTTTTGTTTTTCATTCTGCCTTTGCCTTTAGACCTAGTCACATCTCATTAACCTTGCTGCCACTAACCTTGCTCCCTAACCTCTTGGCTGCACCTCTCTTCTTCCTGAGAACTGGGGTAAGGTTGAGAGGGCTGGGGGAGGTGTTGGGGTGGTTTGAGAGCCCCTCCTGGGGACTCAGGTTTCTGGGAGGGTAGTTGTGCTTCTGTATTGTTTATCCTTTGTATATTTCTGTAAATAACTGTATATATTGTAAATAGCTGCTTGTATATTTGCTGCTGTAAAATAAATAGCTTCATTTATATTCCCAGAGGCCGTCTGAGTTAGCTGGGGCAAATTCAGAAGTGTGGGGGGGCGGGTAAGAGCCCAAACCATCACAAGAGTATATTGGGATGTGTTCGTGAAATGGCCTGGCACTTTTGAAGCTCAGAAGTATCAGGCTTTGGTAGACACTGGTGCCCAATGCACTCTGATACCCTCCAGCCATAGGGGAACAGAAACTATTACAATTTCAGGAGTCACAGGAGGGTCTCAGGAGCTGACTGTGCTGCAGGCTGAGATAAGCCTCACTGGAAATGTGTGGGAGAAGCACACCATAGTGACTGGCCCTGACGCACCTTGCATCCTGGGGATCGGCTTTCTCCGGGAAGGGTACTTTAAAGATCCGAAGGGGAACAAGTGGGCATTTGGCATAGCAGCTGTAGAGACTGCAGACAAAGAGCAGCTGTCTATCATGCCTGGCCTGTCAGATGACCCTTCCGTGGTTGGTACCCACAAGGTGGAAGATGTTAAGTTACCCATTGCTTCTCGGGTAGCTCATCGCAGGCAATACCGCACCAACAGAGACTCCCTGCTACCCATACAGCAGCTGATTCGCCGCCTGGAGCAGCAGCTTGTCATCAGCAAGAGCCACTCACCCTTCAACAGCCTGATATAGCCAATGCAGAAGGAGAATGAGGAATGGAGACTGACTGTGGACTTCAGAGGCCTGAACGAAGTGACTCCTCCAATCAGCGCAGCTGTGCCTGATATGTTGGAGCTCCAGTATGAACTGGAAATGAAGGAGGCCAAATGGTATGCCACAATTGACATTGCTAATGCTTTCTTCTCCATCCCCATTGCAGAGGAATGTAGGCCACAGTTTGCTTTCACCTGGAGAGGAGTCCAGTACCACTGGAAGAGACTGCCTCAAGGGTGGAAGCACAGCCCTACAATCTGCCATAGCATCATCCAGACTGCACTGGAGAAGGGTGGACCTCCGGAATACCTGCAATTCATCAATGACATCATTGTATGGGGTGAGACAGCAGAGGAGGTCTTCAAGACGTGTGAGAAGATCATTAATATCCTATTGGATGCTGGTTTTGCCATTAAGAGAAGCAAAGTGAAAGGGCCTGCCAGAGAGATCCAGTTCCTAGGAGTTTGATGGCAGGATGGTCGACACCACATCCCTATGGATGTGGTGAATAAAGTGGCCACTATGGTGGAACCCACTAACCAGGAGACACAATCCTTCCTGAGGTTTGTGGGCTTTTGGAAGATGCACATTCCCAGGTACAGTCAAATTGTGAAACCCCTCTTTGACATTACAGTAAGACAAATAACATTGAGTGGGGACCTGAGCAGCAGGTGGCATTTGACCAGATCAAATGAGAGGTGGTCCATGCCATGGCCTTGGGACCAGTTTGAACTGGCCCAGAGATTAAGAACATTCTCTGCACAGCAGCCTGTGAGAATGGTCCTAGCTGGAGCTTATGGCAGAAAGCTCCTGATGAAACACAATGCTGCCCACTCGGGTTCTGGAGCAAGGCGTAGAAAGGCTCAGAGGCCAATTATACCTCCAAAGAGAAGGAAATCCTAGCTGCCTATGAGAGAGTTAGAGCTGCCTCTGAGGTGATTGGGACGGAGTCACCACTCCTTTTAGCTCCAAGGCTTCCAGTCCTGACTTGGATGTCTAAAGGGAAAGGTTCAACTTCGCACCATGCCACAGATGCTACTTGGAGTAAGTGGATGGCTCTAATAACTCAGAGAGCTACGATGGGGACCCTTGAACACCCTGGCATTGTGGAGGTAATCACCAACTGGCCAGAGGGCACTGACTTTGGAAAGCCAGCAGAAGAGAAGACAGTGACCCATGCTGAAAGCCCCCCCATGCAGTGACCTTCCTGAGGAGGAAAAGGCATATGCTCTGTTCACAGATGGATCCTGCCGCCTGGTAGGCAGCAAGCGGAGATGGAAGGCTGCTATCTGGAACCCTACATGCAGGGTTGCAGAGGCAAAAGATGGAGAAGGTGAATCCAGCCAATATGCTGAGGTAAAAGCCATCCAGCCGGCCCTGGACATTGCAGAGCGAGAACAGTGGCCAATGCTACACATCTACACCAATTCACGGATGGAAGCAAATGCCTTATGGGGTGGCTGAAGGAGTGAAGAGAAATGACTGGCAGAGAAAAGGGAAGCCTATTTGGGCTGCTGACCTCTCACAAGACATTTCTGCACGCCTGGACAACCTATCAGTTAAAATACTAGTTTGAAGCAAGCTGGGATGTTTTGGTAAAAGAACTAGATAACGGGCAGTGAAATGAAAACAATTGATGTCAACTTCTCTCACAGTTACGCTGAGAACTGTGGGAAGATGAAGTAAACATTCTCCATTTTGTCTTTCTTTCTGCCTTTCCCTTCAGACCTAGTCACATCTCATTAACCTTGCTGCCAATAACCCTGCTCCCTAACCTCTTGGCTGCACCTCTATTCTTCCTGAGAAGTGGGGTAAGGTTGTGAGGGCAAGGGGAGGTGTTGGGGTGGTTTGAGAGCCCCTCCTGTGGACTCAGGTTTCTGGGAGGGGACTTGTGCATCTGTATTGTTTATCCTTTGTATATTTCTGTAAATAACTGTATATATTTGTGATGGTTTGGGCTCTTACCCGCCCCCCCACACTTTGTATTTGCCCCAGCTAACTCAGACGGACCCTGGGAATATAGATGAAGCAATTTATTTACAGCTAGCAGAATTTACAAGCAGCTATTTACAATATATACAGTTATATACAATTATATACAGAAATATACAAAGGGTAAACAATACAAAAGCACAACTCCCCTCCCAGAAACCAAGGTCCCCAGGAGGGGCTCTCAAACCACCCCAACACCTCCCCCGGCCCTCTCAACCTTACCCCAGTTCTCAGGAAGAAGAGAGGTGCAGCCAAGAGGTTAGGGAGCAGGGTTAGAAAGCAGTGATGTTAGAAAGATGTGTCTCGGTCTAAGGCAAAAGCAGGAGTGAGAAACAAAATGGAGAAAGTTTACTTCTTCTTCTCAGAGTTCTCAGCGAGACTGTGAGAGAAGTTGACATCAATTGTTTTCATTTCACTGCCCGTTATCTAGTTCTTTTACCAAAACATCCCAGCTTGCTTCAAACTAGCACAATATTGTAAATAGCTGCTTGTATATTTGCTGCTATAAAATAAATAGCTTCATTTATATTCCCAGAGGCCGTCTAAGTTAGCTGGGGCAAATTCAGAAGTGTGGGGGGGTGGGTAAGAACCCAAACCATCACACAGACACATCAGTGCTCACATCCCCAAGAGCAGAGCCACTGAGGAGCAGCAATATAACCACCAAGCTGACTTGGCTGCCCACATCTCCCAGATTGACTTGGACTGGAAACACAAAGGTGAACTGTTCTTAGCTCGGTGGGCACATGACCCTTCTGGCCACCAAGGAAGAGATGCCACATACCAATGGGCCCGAGACAGGTCCATGGACATACCCATGGATACCATAGCTCAGGTTATCCATGACTGTGATATCTGTGCCACCATAAAGCAAGCTACGTGCATGAAGTATGGGGAACGGTGGTCAAAGAACAAGTATCACCATATCATCAAGTCTGGAAGAGACCTCATAGATCATCAATTCCAACCCTTTACCTCAGAGCTCAAGGCTAGACCATGCCACCAATACCACGTCCAGTCTTGCCTTGAACTGCTCCAGGGACGGCAACTCCACCACCTCCCCGGGCAGCCCATTCCAATATCCAATCATTCTCTCAGTGAAGAACTTTCTCCTCACCTCGAGCCTAAATTTCCCCCGGCGTAGCTTGAGGCTGTGTCCTCTTGTTCTGGTGCTGGCCACCTGAGAGAAGAGAGCAACCTTCTCCTGGCCACAGTCACCCCTCAGGTAGTTGTAGACAGCAACAAGGTCATCCCTGAGCCTCCTCTTCTCCAGGCTAAACAATCCCAGCTCCCTCAGCCTCTCCTCATAGGGCTTGTGCTCAAGGCCTCTCACCAGCCTCGTTGCCCTTCTCTGGACACGCTCAAGCATCTCAACGTCCCTTCTAAACTGGGGGGCCCAGAACTGAACATAGTACTCAAGGTGTGGTCTAACCAGTGCAGAGTACAGGGGCAGAATGACCTCCCTGCTCCTGCTGACCACACCATTCCTGATGCAGGCCAGGATGCCACTGGCCCTCTTGGCCACCTGGGCACACTGCTGGCTCATGTTCAGGCGGGTATCGATCAGCACCCCCAGGTCTCTTTCTTTTTGGCTGCTGTCCAGCCACTCCGACCCCAGCCTGTATCTCTGCATGGGGTTGCTGTGGCCAAAGTGCAGCACCTGGCACTTGGAGCTATTGAATGCCATCCCATTGGACTCTGCCCATCTGTCCAGGCAGTCAAGGTCCCGCTGCAGAGCCCTTCTGCCCTCCAACCCAGCCACATCTGCCCCCAGCTTGGTGTCATCTGCAAACTTGCTGATGACTGACTCCATGCCCTCATCCAGATCATCTGTGAAGATGTTAAAGAGGATGGGGCCCAGCACTGATCCCTGAGGGACACTGCTAGTGACTGGCCGCCAGCCGGATGTGGCATCATTCACCACCACTCTATGGGCTCGTCCCTCCAGCCAGTTCCTAACCCAGCACAGAGTGGTGCCATCCAAGCCATGGGCTGACAGCTTAGCCAGCAGTTTGCTGTGGGGGACAGTGTCAAAGGCCTTGCTGAAGTCCAGATAGACCACATCCACAGGCCTCCCCACATCCACCAAGTGGGTCACCTGATCATAGAAGGAGATCAGGTTGGAGAGGCAGGAAATGCCCTTCCTAAATCCATGTTGGCTGGACCTGAGCCCTTTGCCATCCCTCAGGTGTGCACTTATTGACCCCAAGAAAACCTGCTCCATCAGTTTCCCTGGCACTGAGGTCAGGCTGATGGGTCTGTAGTTCACGGGTTCCTCCATCTGACCCCTCTTGTGGATGGGGATCACGTTGGCCAGTTTCCAGTCTCCTGGGACCTCTGCAGTGAGCCAGGACTGCTGGAAAATGATGGAGAGTGGCTTGGCCAGCTCATCTGCCATCTCTCGCAGCACCCGGGGATGGATCCCATCTGGTCCCATGGACTTGTGGGTGTCCAGGTGGCTCAGCAGGTCCTGAACTAATTCCTCATGAATTTCCAGGGGAACACAGCGCTCCCCGACCCCATCCCCCAGTTCAAGAGGCCACTTGCCTTGAACTCCTCCCTCCTTACTGTTGAAAATTGAGGCGAAGAAGGCATTCAGGACCTCAGCCTTTTCCTCGTCGTCAGTTATAATGTTCCCCTCCTGGTCCAGTAAAGAGCGGAGGCTCTTCTTGCCCTTCTTTTCAGAATTGATAAATTTATAAAAGTGCTTTTTATTATCCTTCACAGAGGTGGCAGCCTAAGTTCTAACTGGGCCTTAGCCTCTCTAATTTTTCTCCTGCATAATGTGGCTAACTCCTTAAACACGTCAGGAGAAGCCTTCCCCTCCTTCCAAAATTGATACACCCTCTTTTTTTCCCCCAATTCCTTCAGGAGCTGTTTACTCATCCAGGCTGGTCGCCTTCCCCAACGGCTCATCTTTCAACACATGGGAACTGCTAGTTCCTGTGCCTTCAAGAGCTCCTGTTTAAAGTATGTCCAACCATCCTGGACCCCTTTGTTCTCAAGGACTGCTGCCCAGGGGACTTTGCAAATAAGTTTCTTGAACAATTTGAAGTTTGCCCTCCGGAAGTCCAAGGTGAGGGTTCTGTTATAGTTCTTCCCTATCTCCCTGCATATTGAAAACTCCACTATCTCATGATCACTACACCCCAGGCAGCCTCCCACTGTCACATCTCCCACCAGCCCTTCTCTGTTGGATCGCAGCAGGTCAAGCTGAGCTTGACCCCTAGTAGGCTCACTTAACAGCTGGGTCATGAAGCTGTCCTCCATGCGCTCTAGAAATCTCCTGGACTGCCTCCTCTCTGCTGAATTAAGTTCCCAGCAGATATCTGGCAGGTTAAAGTCACCCACAAGAACAAGATCTGATGATCTTGAGACAGCCTCCAATTGTTTGTAAAATATCTCATCTGTTTCCTCATCCTGGTTGGGTGGTCTATAACATACTCCAACTAGGATGTCAGATTTGTTAGTCCTCCCTCTGGTTTTAACGCACAAGCTCTCAATCCCTTCGTCCCTCACTTCAAGCTCAGTGGCAAGGAGTGACTCCCTAATATACAGAGCCACCCCTCCTCCTCTTCTCCCTTGCCTATCTCTCCTGAAGAGGCTGTATCCCCCCAGTATAGCACTACAATCGTGCCTGTCATCCCACCAAGTTTCTGAAATGGCGACTATATCTTAGTCCCCCTGGTGGACCAGGACTTCCAGTTCCTCCTGCTTGTTACCCAAGCTGCGTGCATTGGTGTAGATGCACTTCAGCTGGGCTCTCGATTCCTCAATTGACCCTAGTTTCCATCCCACTCACTCCTTCTCACAGAGAGTAATTGCCTCACCCACCCCCTTCAGATCTAGTATAAAGCCCGCCTAATGAGCCCTGCCAACTCCAGTGCCAGGACTCTCCTGCCCCTCGTAGACAACTGCACCCCATCAGGATCGAGCAGGTCTGGCTCAGTAAAAGTTCCCCCATGGTCAAAGAACGCAAAGTGTCGCCGCTCGCACCATCCCTTGAGACAGTTGTTGATGGCATAGGTTCTGTTGTTCCTCTCTGTGAATTCCCTTGCCACAGAGGGAACTGAGCAGAACACGGCCTGTGCTCCCGCCCCATCTATCAATTTCCCCAGCACCTTAAATTCCTTTTTAATTGCCCTGGTGCCCTTCTTCTCAATCTGATCCCTGCCAGCCTGTATTACCAGCAAAGGGTAATAATCAGAGGGCTGGATTAGGTTAGGGAGTCTCCTGGTGATGTCCCTAACCCAGGCACCAGGAAGGGAGCAGACCTCCCTGTGGGATGGGTTGGGACGACAAATGGGTCCCTCCATCCCACTCAAGACCGAGTCCCCAACAACTATGACCCTTCTCTTTTTCTTGGTTTTTGTGGAGCCAGTAACCACATTTGGTGGGGACTGCTCCACCCTAGGCATCATCGTAGTTGGATGCTCCTCAGTCCTCTCATCCTCCCTGCCGTCTGCATGCAGGGCCTCATACCTTTTGTGCAAGGGCAGTGGAAGAGGAGGAGAGGGCCGGGGTGGATTTCCCTTGCTGCCTCTGACAGGGATCTGTACCCATCCCTCCCTGTTTCCAGGGGCAGTTCCCTTAGCAGGGGCAATCTACAGTGCCTGCTCCCATGGATCTAGATCCCTTTTGTTCTCCCTTATTGACCTGAGCCTGGATACTTCATCCTTCAGCTCGGCCACTTCATCTTTCAATTCTGCCACCAAGGTGAGGAGAAAGTTCACCTGCTCACACCTGGCGCAATTGTTCACCCCTTCTTCTTCTATGGCAAGAGACAGGCTCCAGCACTCTCTGCAGCCAGTAGCCTGGACTCCTGTGTGTTGGTGGGTCAAGTCTGGCTGGGTGCACACGCTTTTTCTGCCCTTCATTGTGCGAGTGACAGGCATGGTGCACAGTGTTATTGACAGTTATAAACAGGAAGAGAAAAAAAAAAATTCCCAGCCGTGAGCAGGCTCTGCAGACAAAATTGCATCGCACGCGGCGCCCGACAGGGATTTAAACTTCCCGCAGCAGACGTCACGAGCCCGCGTCACAGCCCCTCTCAATCCCACGAAATCACAGCCCTGCCAACCCCCCCTGCCTACCTGAGGTCCCCTGGAACTGCAGAACAGCAGCACAGAGCAGAAAGTCAGTTAAGCAGCAGTGACCACAGTGCTCTCTCTCAGCTATGCAGCCAAAATGTATGGGGAGGCCCGGCAGATCGATTACATCACTCTACCTCGGTCTCTCAGTGGCAAGCGGTATGTGTTGACCATGGTAGAGGGGAGCGCTGGGTGGCTGGAAACCTTCCCAGTACCTCATGCTACTGTCCGTAACACCATGCTGGGTCTGCGGAACCACATTCTGTGGAGACCTGGTGCCCCAGAGAGAATAGAGTGAGACAATCGGACCCATTTCAAGAACAAAGCCTTCGACACTGTCTGCCATGAGAAGCTCCTAGCCAAGCTGGCAGCTTGTGGCTTGGACAGATTCACTCTGTGCCGGATCGAGAACTGGCTGGATGGCAGAGCCCAGAGAGTGGTGGTGAATGGTGCCACATCCAGTTGGCAGCCAGTCACTAGTGGTGTTCCCCAAGGATCAGTACTGGGCTCAGTCCTGTTCAATGTCTTTATTGATGATCTGGATGAGGGGATTGAGTCCAGCATCAGTAAGTTTGCAGATGACACCAAGCTAGGAGCAGGTGTTGATCTGTTGGTGTCGCTGTTAGTCGCTGTTAGCATGCTGACTATTCCCAAAGTTGAGGAAATGGACTTACAGAATCCAATATGGATTGTAAATGTAAGACGTTTAATACACAAATCAGAAGGCTTTTTATACTATTACAGGATTACATGTCGATTTCTAATTGGTCCATGCAATACATTTTTGTGGTTTAAAGCATAATCATTAGTAGATACAAAAAGGTATTTTTATAAGCAGTACGTGTGCTCATATATCAAACCCTACATTTCCAGATGTGCAGATCCTTTGTTCTAAGGTATATTCATGACTGATTCATTACTTTGTTTTACTTTGCACAGCTGTACCACAAGGACGCAACATCCTCAGGCCAACCCTGCTTTTTTTCATAGAAAGCACGAAGCGGACACAGTGTCCTTGGGCTGACCGGTGTCTTACCCGCTGTGTTCCAATCGCCTACATATTGATTGCAAAGCAACAGCCCCTACAAAATTCCCCACATCTCCCCCTTTCTTTTCAAACACTGTAGCAGCGATCCGATGCATCTGCCAGGATAGACATCGGAAGATGCAGGGTCCTAAGAATAACAAAACAATAACAATAAGCAATACTATTCCTACAGTTTTGATTAACTCTTTTGCCCAAGCTGAAATTCCCCATGACATTAGCCAATCATCAAAGGGGTTATGATTCGTTGTAATTTTCTCTGTATGATGCTGAAGCCAGTCTACCTTTTTATGGATTGAATCACTATGATCAGACAAGTTAAAACAACACATTCCTTCTACATCTTCACAGCCTTTTCCTTGTACTAAAAGCAAGTAATCTATAGCTGCTCTATTTTGCAGGGTAGCCTTTCGCAAACTATTTTGATCTACTGCAAGCTGAGAAATAACACTAGTAGTAACATTAGCTTGTTTTGCTGTCCAACATGCTAATCTCTGAATGGCTGACAAGGCATGTGCTGTTCCTATAGGAGGAAACAATGCTCCAAAAACTCTTGCTGTATGAGACCAAAGTTCCACTTCATCATTACAATTAGAGGTTAACATTTCTACATTTCTACGATTTCTTAATAGAGTTGCACTACTTGCAATATGATTTCGGATAAATTCTGAAGTAGGAGTTAGCAAAGAAAGGTGACCAATGTAACATGGCCCTCCGTTACTTTCTTTTGGGATTCTAGGCCACGCTCTTCTACCACAGATCAGGAACACATTTCTAGGCAATCTTAAGGCTTTGGTAATGTTAAGGCACATACCATTTGTGTTCCAACCATAAACCGTGTCTTTAGCACAAAAATCAGAGGTACTCCAATAAGGAAAGTGATAGGATGTTACATCTGTTATTTGACGATTCGTCAGATTGTGTGAGCCAAATATCAGACATCCTGACTGATTTGGCATTCTACTTCCTAACAGGTTGAACTCTTGAGGATCCCATGGTAAAGGGTCATTGAGGCTTGCAACTATTAATGCCATACAATGACTTATACTTTTTGCTGTAGAACAATCTTGATGTGTGAGAGATGAAAAGGAGGCTACCAAAGTGCGTTGATCATCAAATGGCAACCCTATCAGGCATGTTTTAAACGGGTCTGTGGCTGCTGATAAGTGTAAGCAAAAGGATGGATTATTTGTCTCCTTTGCCCAATTCACCCAAAAGTTATCTTCACTAGCCCACCCAAAATTCTCCTGCACCACAAAAATAATTACAATAGCAGATAACCAATACATATTGTTCAACATTTAGCTCAGATCAGTTGTCTCTGGTGATGTTGTGTGCAGCTTCTAAGTCAGCAATTTCTTCTATCGCCGTTTGATCATCCTCCTTGTTTTCCTTGGTTTCAGCATGTAGCCAGGGTCGCACCCACTTGGGTGGCAACCACCGCTCTCCGTCCTCTGTAATGACACAAGCATATCCACGACCCCAAGTTATTAATCTCCATGGTCCATTCCAGGTGGCTGATGAGGGGTCCCAAACTTGCACAGAAACATGTGTTTCTTTTAAAGGATTGTTTTGAGTAAAATGTCTAAAGATAGGGGTTGACCCAACTTCTTGATTCGACTTTTGTGACCAGAGTTTCCAATTTAAAACATAAATGGCCTTTGAAAGAATATCGTGGGGGGAGTGGGAATGGGAAAACTCCCCCTGTCTTTGAAAAATGGCAATATATCGTTTGAGATCAGAATGCTTTCTTTCAACAATCGCCTGTCCTGTACTATTGTAAGGAATTCCAAATAAATGTTTGATATTGCAGGCTGAAAGAAATGCTTCAACAATTTGGCTTTTATAATTTGGACCATTGTCTGTCTTAATTGTTTGGGGGTTTCCTAATACAGCAAATGCCATTCTCCAGTGTCGACACGTTGCTGACGCCCCCGATGATGTCATGGCAGATGCCCACAAGGCTGAACTATAGGTATCTACTGTGACATGAACATATTTTAGACGTCCAAATGACGGAACAATTGTAATGTCTGTTTGAAATAACTCTCTTGCCTCAGTCCCCCTAGGATTAGTGCCTTCTGATTGTAGGGGCGAGACCTTGGCACAATCAGGACACGAGGCAATAATGCCACGAGCAGTTTGCAGAGATATAGAGAATTCTTTAGACAAACTTTTTGCAGATTGGTGAAAGAATGCATGACTTACTTGTGCTTGCTTAATTGCCTGTGTGGCTGATTTGACAGAAACAGAAGGTTCATCAGTATCATTTTGTTGGGCTCCAGCACTCACCACCTCATCGGCTTTCGCGTTTCCTTCTGACAAGAATCCAGGCAAGTTAGTATGACTACGAATATGAGTACAAAAATATAAACATTTTCTGTTTAGAATCAAATTCAACAATTGAATAATCACAGCTTCAATAACCTTGTTAGAAATGTGTCCAATAATTGACTCCTCTACTCGATTCACAACAGAAGCTACATACATAGAATCAGTAATAATATTTACAGGGATATTTACAAAGTCTTCAAACACCATTGTTACTGCTTTGAGTTCAAGACATTGAACAGAAACTCCTTCTAGTTCTTTCACTACAGTCTTCCATTGTTTGGAAGTGTCACACCATTTAGCATAGCCATATTTGTGTGTTTTCCCAGAAGCATCAGTAAAAACTGTAACACCATTTTCAATAGGTTGTTCACATTTCAGTGCTTTCTGGTTTAACATCAATTGAGTACCGAATAGAGGAAATGCAGGATAATGGTTATCGATAGATGTAGCAATCACTGCAGTAGCAAAAGAATATGACATGTTACACCATTCTTCTATCACTGATTTCATTGCAAATGGTAACACAATCTTAGTTACTTCTACCCCAAAAACATGACGTACTCTACTTTTTGCCTTTAACAGCAAGGAACCAACAAGGTCAAGTTTGTGTAACAGTGATGCATGAGGCTGACTTTTTGGAAATAACTACTCCAATAGTAGGAATGTCTTCTGATCCTGTTCCTGTCCTATTGCCAAATAGTAATCATTCTCTTGTTGGCATAAATAAACATTGATTGGCAAGGCAGCATTGTAACGATATGCTTGTAATTCAGCTATTTTGTTATTAATTTTTTCAAGTGCCTCATAGTGCTGGTTTTGCAAAACTCTAGGTTCTGCTGGATGTTTTGATCCTTTTAGCAACTCTCTAAGGGGTTCAAGATCTTTATTAGTAATCCCTATCCATTGTCTGATCCATTGCAATTCTCCTAATAATTTTTGGACATCGTTCACTGTTTCTATTTTCACATGTAGTGTAATTTTTTGAGGTCTGATTCTGCTTTCTGTCACTATTAGTCCTAAATAATTCCATGGTTCTTGGGCCTGAATCTTATCTTTTGCAATTGTCAATCCCCAGTGCTTAAGAGTCTGTGATAATGTAGTCTTTTCAGTTTCTGTTAAGGGAATGGGAGAAGCAATCAAGATATCATCCATATAATGTAATACCACGTATGTAGGGTGTGAACTCTTCCAATTTTGTAATGCTTGGTTAACATACCATTAGCATATGGTTGGGCTATTACGCATTCCCTGTGGCAGAACTATCCATTCAAATCTTCTCATGGGGGCACTGTTATTCTTTGATGGTATACTAAAGGCAAATCATTGAGTATCAGCAGGATCGAGTGGAATACTAAAGAAACAATCCTTAAGATCAATAATGTAGGCAGCCCAATTAACAGGTATTGCAGCTGGAGAAGGTAGGCCTGGTTGTAACGCTCCCATTGGCGTCATTTGTTCATTAACAGCACGAAGATCGTGCAAAAATCGCCATTTTCCTGATTTTTTCTGTATAACAAAAACTGGAGTGTTCCAAGGACTAAAAGATTCTTTTATATGGCCTTTCTCCAATTGTTCATCTACAAGCTGGTTCAGGTGCTCCAATTTTTCATCAGTGAGCGGCCACTGATCAACCCACACAGGCTTATCAGTTTTCCAAGTCAGCTTAATAGTGGGAAGAGCACCTTTGTCAGTGGCTGCTATGGAAAAGGAGTAGACAAAACAAGTTGCCATTGGGAGAGTACATCTCGACCTAGCAACCATAAGGGTGTGTCCATGATTACAGGTGTTACTTTTGCAATGTTCCCCTCATTGTCTTTGATGTCCAATAACACAGCACTTTTTCTCATTTCTGCTAGTCCTGCTATTCCCAAAACCTTCTCAGATGAATTTACAATTGGCCACGCTTTTGGCCAATATGCAGCTGGCACTATAGTGACATCTGCACCCGTGTCAATCATCATCTCAACTGTAATGGTTTTAGGGGTGATCTGAGTGTCGGGATGGATAATGGTAACAGAACGTGTAGGTTTGTTGTTAGTTATCACCTCAGAGAAAGCTATTAGTGGCTCTGTAGACCCAAACCCTCCTGTTCCTCTGATTTTGGGTGTTGAATGTGGTACACAGGCTTTGAAAGGAATCAATTGTGCTATCTTACTGCCTTTTGGAATGGTAATTGGTGGTGTAAAAACATTAACCATAATGTGAATAACTCCTGTGAAGTCACTATCGATTAATCCTGGTTGTACAAAAATTCCAGTTCTTGTAGCTGAAGATCTTCCTATTAGCAAGGCAGAAAGTCCATACCCTAATGGTCCTTTACTGGTAGTAGGGATTAGTGTAACCTCCTGTGTTGTGATTGTTATTGTTTCACTTACGACCAAATCGAGGCCAGCGCTCCCTCTGGTGGCGGCGAGTAGATCGTCGAGGCAGCCTCCGTTATGGGGGGTCCGGTCACTTAAGATGAGGTCTGAGCCGCGCCCCCCACGCGGCCTCCCCCGTTTCCCTGCTGGGGCACAAGAGGTGTTCCATCCTTCTTAAATCGGGATTTGCAGTCTGACGCTCTGTGTCCGAACTTGTCACACTTGTTGCAGGTACCTGCGAATGGAGAACTCATCGACGATACTTGGTTAGTAACAGCCTTAATTGTAGGACAATGCTTTTTAAAATGTCCCATCTGTCCACATTTAAAACATACAGGATTTGAGCCCTTGTCCCCCTTTCCTTGTGGCGAGCATTTGGACAATGCAGCCGCTAATGCAGAGGCATGAATTCGAGCCTTTTCCTTCTCTTCTTCCATCGGGGCTCGAGAGCATTGTTCTACCATTTGCAGTAAAGAAGCAGCAGGGGGTAAAGTGGCAATTAACCTTCGACAGGCAGCATTGGCGTTTTGCATAGCAATCTCTTTTATCAATGTCTCTTTCATGTTGGCTGGAATGTCAGGTGCCATTTCAACACCTTCTGTAATTCTGTCAACAAATGCCATAAATGACTCAGTATCTTTCTGTTTAATTTGCAAGTATGGTTGTTTTGGAGTGCCGACCTGTGGCAAACTGGCGAAAGCTTCAAGGGCAGCCACTTTGCTTTGAGCCAGAATTCGCAAGTCTAGCGCAGCTTGCCGCTGTGGGTCAACGTACTGACCGTTCCCCATCAATTGCTCTAGGGAGGCCACCCGTAAGGGATCTCCGTGCGGCAATGTCAAGTTATCAAGCTGTTTCTGCTCTAATCTTTCCTGCCACTTGTTAACAAGCATCATATAACTCGTAGGTCCCAGCATCAGTTCAAACAGATGTTTAATGTCTGTGGGTATTAGTGTCTGATGTTTTATAAATGTTTCCATCTGTCTTCTGACCAGTCGATTGTCTATTCCATAATCTAAAATTGCTTTCTGTATTTTGGCAACTGTGGTCCAGTCTATAGGCTGCCAGTTTCTCTGTCCATTATTATCAATAGTTACTGGTGCAGCTGTAAACTGAAAATCCCCAGTAATTTCAGCATTGGTTATAACTCCCTTCCACCGGTTTGACATGTCAAAGTTGGGATCTTTTGGAATGTAATCAGAATTTCTCTGTTTAGGAGTCTCCTTTGACTTTTCCTCATTTGCTTTCCCTCTCCACCACTTCCAGACATCATCCACCATTCCACTTGCTGAACCCTCTTTCCTTTTATACTGAGGATACAATGCAAACCAATCTGCAAGCTTTCTCTTTTCCTCTGCAGACAGTCTCGCTTCTGAACCATACTTAGACCGCAAATACCAATCGCCCTCCTCTATGTCCATTTCACCATCTCTGATACTTTGTAACACCCGTTGACGAACCCTTTCCACTGACATTTTACCATCTGTATTCTTCAGTAACAGCAGCAGGGTGAACACAATTACCAGACTCAATCTTTGTTAATTGTTTCTCAATATTTTTCAGACCTTCAACAATAGACTTATGCGCCTTGCGATAACTCTCTTTAACCACCCTTGATTTGGAACCTTTATCCAACCGTTGCATCTCATTCAATAGTTTAGTCATTGCATCTGCCTGCTCATGTAAAAGAGTCTTTAACTCCTCTTCCTCAGGAGGCAGAGGGACAGTCGCAGGATCTATTTGCGGAGCTGATGGTACCGCTTGTCCCACTTCCATAGGCTCGGGGACTTGTGAACCTCCTGCTCCCTTATCGGGGTCCCAATCAGGAATGAGATAATCATAAGGACCTTGGGTAGCAGGGCAAACAGTTTTCGTCTCAGTTTTTATCTCAGTTTTTGTCTCCGCGGCAGTTTTTGTCTCCGCCCCCGATCCCGATGTTACTTTATTTTTAGCGTCTTTCAAGATGGTCTGAATTATTGCTTCAACTTCTGCCTCCGCTCCTATTTTTTGTACTAAGAGACTGATCTGTCGATAGGTTGAAGCAAGTCTTTTTGCTTCTTTATTACCAGTCTGGACAGATTCCCATATTTCCTCCCCTATATGCTTCCACGTCTCGTCTTTAAAAACTTGTGCAGTTTCCTTGAGTAAGCCTCTACGGCGTGCCCAAGACAACATATCTGTCACTAGAGCCCGATCCAGCGGGTCTCCAGCTTTCTGTCCAAATTTCAACAAGGCTTCAACAGTAGCCTTTTCTACTCCCGGGGACGTATTCCCCAATCCACGCCTTTTCCCTGCTCAAGGCAGCTGACTCACCCGCTGAGTCGAAAATCCGTGGTACCACTCACGCCTCTCTCGGACGCCCGGCCGCAGCCGCCGCGGAATTTCTTTTCTTCTTCCCCGCTTTGCAGTCAGCTCAGCTCTCTTCCCGGGTATCAGGTCTCTTGCTGATCACGTCGGGGGTCACCAGATGTCGCTGTTAGTCGCTGTTAGCATGCTGACTATTCCCAAAGTTGAGGAAATGGACTTACAGAATCCAATATGGATTGTAAATGTAAGACGTTTAATACACAAATCAGAAGGCTTTTTATACTATTACAGGATTACATGTCGATTTCTAATTGGTCCATGCAATACATTTTTGTGGTTTAAAGCATAATCATTAGTAGATACAAAAAGGTATTTTTATAAGCAGTACGTGTGCTCATATATCAAACCCTACATTTCCAGATGTGCAGATCCTTTGTTCTAAGGTATATTCATGACTGATTCATTACTTTGTTTTACTTTGCACAGCTGTACCACAAGGACGCAACATCCTCAGGCCAACCCTGCTTTTTTTCATAGAAAGCACGAAGCGGACACAGTGTCCTTGGGCTGACCGGTGTCTTACCCGCTGTGTTCCAATCGCCTACATATTGATTGCAAAGCAACAGCCCCTACAAAATTCCCCACAGTTGGAAGGTAGGAGAGCCCTGAAGAGGGGACCTGGACAGGCTGGATAGGTGGGCAGAGGCCAATGGGATAAGATTTATCAAGGCCAAGTGCAGGGTTCTGCACTTTGGCCACAACTGTTGCGGAGGCAGGAATTAATATGTGGCCGAGTTGGGAAATTATACAAAAATAGCCAATTTTATTTCCCAAAAACGCGCCCCCAAAACTATATATACTGTGCTAGTTTGAAGCAAGCTGGAATGTTTTGGTAGAAGAACTAGATAACGGGCAGTGAAATGAAAACAATTGATGTCAACTTCTCTCACAGTCTCGCTGAGAACTCTGGGAAGAAGAAAAGACTTTTTCTCCATTTTGTTTCACTCACTCTTGCTTTTGCCTTAGACCTGGTCACATCTCATTAACCTTGCTCCTACTAACCTTGCTCCCTAACCTCTTGGCTGCACCTCTCTTCTTCCTGAGAACTGGGGTAAGGTTGAGAGGGCCGGGGGGAGGTGTTGGGGTGGTTTGAGAGCCCCTCCTGGGGACCTAGGTTTCTGGGAGGGGAGTTGTGCTTTTGTATTGTTTATCCTTTGTATATTTCTGTATATAATTGTATATAACTGTATATATTGTAAATAGCTGCTTGTAAATTCTGCTAGCTGTAAATAAATTGCTTCATCTATATTCCCAGGGTCCGTCTGAGTTAGCTGGGGCAAATACAAAGTGTGGGAGGGGTGGGGTAACCCCCAAACCATCACATTTTTAATTGGCTTTCCCAACGTGGGGCTAGATATTTTTGAGTGACTGGAAATTAGCTCTGGGAATTAAGATGAAGCTAATCAAGCAGCTATTGTATTTGGTTGGTGCATTGCTCTGGTCTGGTTTTGTTTTCTTGGCATTTAGTTGGTTAAAAGGTCAAATTGTTGCTTATTTCATTGATCTGGCTTATAATAAGGCTAAAGCTAAGGTTTCAGATATGTTCTGGAGCTGGGGTGATTTGATTCTTGGTTATGCTGGTTTTAATATCTCTGAGAATATTACCAAGGACATTACAGGAGCTCTGGTTAATAATGTGACAATCAATGGAAATTCTGCTTTAAATATGGCTCTAATGAGAGTTATTCAGCCTAAGACAGGAATTCCAACTGTTTGTATAGGCACATGCTCGTGTAAAACTGTTTTTCTTCTCACAGTTTTTAATATTTGCCTCATGATTTTAAATTTCATATTAATTTTGGCATTATTGGTGAAAAATTCAAAACCAGCTTCTGTAAGAACTAGGAAAAATTCTGTGTCTCAGAAGCAGTCTCTTTCACAGCAAAACAAGGGAACACAGTTGTCGGCTTCCCCCTTGCCAGCCTCTGCCCCTCCTTCTCCAAGTGCTGGGAACGCGGCCAATGTTCCCGCTGCTAACATAAACAATAATGATAACGGGCAGAGTTCGGCAGGAGCCCTAGGAGGACAGGCAGGTACCCAAAATCAGAATGTTCCTAGCAAAAATGAAAACACGTCAGGCTTGGCAGGCATCCCAGGAGGACAGGCAAACAATCCCACTAATGCTAATGCTGGTAACGCTAGCCCAGTCAGTCCAAATCCTAATGACACCAGCTCAGCCAATTCAAACCCCCAGCCAGCAGACCAGAACCAAAATCCTCCTGTTAAAAGCAAGGCAGATTTGAACTCACAAGCTCCAAGTCAGACCTCCAATAATTCAAACCCTCCAGGTCAGACCCCTAATGATCCGAATGCTCCAGGTCAGACCCCTAATGATTCAAATCCTCCAGCAGACACATCCAAGTCTGTTGTTGCTCAGGCCCTTCTGGCACCTGCTAAGGCAAAAGCTAAGACAAAGAGTGGTTCGCAGGAGGATGTAAGAGACGGGACCTCTAGTGATCAGCAAGGAGAAGAGGAAGAGGAGATAGTTAGTCTGCGAGACCTTGTAGATGTGCTGAGACAACAATGCTCAAGTGAGAGGAGCGCTGGGAGGTTAGCTGCCAAGAGAGAGTATGGTTCCAATGAGTTTAGGAATGCTATGAGGAAGGTTCTGTTAGGCCCAGTACCACCAGATCAACAGATGGAAGAGGAGGTGGAAGATGACATCCAAGGCTCCAAGGATCCACTCAGAGAGGTCAGGGAAGTTAGGAAGGAATACACAAGGGAATCAGGTGAGCCAATCTTAAGCTGGCTAGTGAGATGCCGTGGCATTGGTGCTAATGCTCTGCAGGTAGGAGACAAGTCTGCCAAGCAGCTGGGACCACTCACTAAGGAGAGTGGAGTGGACAAACACCTAGCAAGTCCTCTTGGTAGGGTTAGCTTGTGGACACGCCTTCTGTTGGCTGTGGCTATGAGATATCCTTCCCGAGATGATTTGCCATGGGCTGCCAAGAAGTGGAACACCGTTGAGCAGGGAATTAAGCTTCTGAAGGAGTTTGCTGTGAAGGAAGTGCTTTATGGAGATCATGGTACACATGAGCCTGACGATATTCCTTTGGGAACAGGTCTCATGAAGAAGCTTATTAAGCTTGCTCCTTCATTCTATGCTAACATCTTGGCCAGTAAATTCCTAGCAATGAGTGATAATGGAAGATCTTTCACTGTTGGTGAATTCACTGACCAGCTCAGGCAAATAGAGGACAGCTTGTCACATTCTGGTTTAGTCTCTGCCATACAATCTATGACCACAGAGATTAAAGATACCATGAAAGAACTGAAGGAGGATCTCAAAAACATTTCCAATCTGGTAAAGGATACCATTCCTGCATCATCTGAATGGGTGCATGTTTCTGCAGTCAGGAACAGACGCCCACCTCCTGCAAAGCAATTCCAGCCCAGGAGGAGACAAATTCCACCTAGACATCAGCAATCACGTGCGTCACTGTGGATACTTCTGCGTGATACATACGGGGAGAACATGAACAAATGGGATGGTAAACCTACTTCAGCTCTTTCAAAGAGAGTCAGGGATCTGCAGAGTGGCAGAAACAGAGGCGGTAATGCCCGAAAGGTAGCTGTCACTTCTTCAGCTCCCAACAGTTGCAGTTCCTCTCACAACAACACCAATCATTGTGTACACCCCACATGCCATGTTCAGCATTAGGGGTGCCCTGCCTCCAGCCAGGAGGAGGAAAGGGATAGTGGAGAGAACCGAATCTATTGGAATGTATTCATTAGGTGGCCTGGCAGTTCAAGAGTTCGGAAATACAGGGCTTTAGTTGACAAAGGTGCTCAGTGTACTTTATAGCCATCTAATTGCAAAGGGACATAGTCCATATCTATTTTTGGAATCACTGGTGGATCTCAAGAGTTAACTAAGATACAGGCTGAGATCAGTTTAACTGGTAAAGAGTGGAAGACACATACTATTGTAATTAGTCCTGATGCGCCTTGCATTTTGGGAATTGACTTTTTGAGACAAGGTTGTTTCAAAGATCCTAAGGGTCATAAATGGGCTTTTGGAATAGCATCTGTAGAGATTGAGGATGATAAATTGAAATTGTCCATTAGACCTGAACTTTCTGATGAATCTGCAGTTGTGGGACATCATGACATAGAGGACCTGGAAGTGCCAATTGCAACTCAAACTGTTCATCATAGGCAGTACAGAACTAACCGTGACTCTTTGTTGCCCATTCATCAGCTGATTCGTCAACTGGAAAGTCAGGCTGTCATCGAGAAAGCTCATTCACCTTTCAACAGTCCCATCTGGCCTGTGCGTAAACCTACGGGCGACTGGAGACTCACAGTTGACTTTCGTGCCCTCAACGAGGTGACTCCACCCATGAGTGCAGCTGTGCCGGACATGCTGGAACTCCAGTACGAGCTGGAATCGAAGGAGGCTAAGTGGTATGCAACCATAGACATTGCTAATGCTTTCTTCTCTATTCCCATAGCAAAGGAGTGCAGGCCTCAGTTTGCATTCACCTGGAGAGGAATCCAGTACCAGTTCAACCGTTTGCCTCAGGGGTGGAAACACAGCTCAACCATCTGTCACTCAGTCATCCACAATGCACTGGAGAAAGGTAAAGCTCCAGAGCACATCCAGTACATCGACGACATCATTGTGTGGGGCCAAACTGCTGAGGAAGTCTTCGAGAAAGGTAACAAAATCATTGACATTCTGCTGCAAGCAGGTTTTGCCATTAAGAGAGACAAGGTCAAAGGACCTGCCAGAGAAATTCAGTTTCTGGGAGTGCGGTGGCAGGATGGTCGCCGTTACATTCCTCAGGATGTGATCACCAAAGTCTCTACCATGGCAGTTCCCACCAGTAAGAAGGACACACTTTCTTTTCTTGGTGTGGTGGGATTTTGGAGACTACACATTCCTGGTTTCAGTCAGATTGTCAAACCTCTGCATGATGTGACTCGTAAGAGAAACAATTTCGAGTGGGGACCTGAACAACAAGCAGACTTTGATCAAATTAAACGCGAAGTAGTCCATGCAGTGGGCTTGGGTCCTGTGAGATCTGGTCCGGACATTAAAAATATTCTGTACACGGCTGCCAGTGACAATGGTCCAACTTGGAGTCTTTGGCAGAGAGCTCCAAATGAGACACGTGGTCATCCACTTGGTTTCTGGAAACGTTGCTACAGAGGTTCAGAGACAAATTACACTGCAACTGAGAAAGAGATTCTAGCAGCCTATGAGGGAGTGAAAGCAGCTTCTGAAGTGATTGGAACTGAGTCACAATTGCTTTTAGCTCCTAGACTGCCAGTTCTAAACTGGATGTTCAAGGGCAAAGGTTCATCACCGCATCATGCCACAGATGCAACCTGGTCTAAATGGATGGCTTTGATAACCCAACGAGCACAAATGGGTAATCTTGATCGACCTGGTCTGGTGGAGGTGATCACCAACTGGCCAGAAGGCACAGACTGTTCCAAACCTCCAGAGGAGAACATAACTCGTGCTGAGGAAGCTCCTCCCTATGGTGATCTCTCTGATCACGAAAAGAACTATGCTTTGTTCACAGATGGTTCCTGTCGTCTTGTTGGGAACAAGCGAATATGGAAGTCAGCGGTTTGTAGTCCAACCAGGACAGTTACCGAAACGAAAGATGGAGAAGGAGAGTCCAGTCAGTTCGCTGAGGTAAAAGCTGTTCAACTTGCTCTTGATGTGGCTGAACGTGAGAATTGGCCTATCCTTTACCTCTACACCGACTCGTGGATGGTAGCCAATGCTCTATGGGGTTGGCTGAAGGACTGGAAGAAGAATGGTTGGCAGAGGAAAGGAAAGCCTATTTGGTGTGCTCATTTATGGCAGGACATTGATGCACGGCTGGAGAAAATTCCAGTGAAGGAGTGGCACGTAGATGCACACATGCCTAAGAGCAGAGCTACTGAGGAACACCAACACAACCAGCAGGCAGATCAAGCTGCTAAGATTGCTCAAGTTGATACCAACTCTGATCTTGACATTGACCTTGATTGGAAACACCGAGGTGAGTTGTTCTTAGCTCGGTGGGCCCATGACTCATCTGGACATCAAGGCAGAGATGGAACATACCGATGGGCTCGCGATAGGTCAATTGACTTGTCCATGGACGCTATCACCCAAGTCATCTATGACTGTGACATTTGTGCTGCTATTAAGCAAGCTAAGCGAATCAAACCCTTATGGTATGGTGAGAGATGGTCAAAGTACAAGTATGGTGAAGCCTGGCAGATTGACTACATCACTTTACCTCGATCTCGTTCTGGCAAGCAGTATGTGCTAACAATGGTAGAAGCCAGCACTGGATGGTTGGAAACTTATCCAGTTCCACATGCTACTGCACGTAACACCATTGTTGGTTTGGAGAGACAAATCATGTGGAGACATGGAACTCCAGAGAGAATTGAGTCAGACAATGGTACTCATTTCAAGAACAATCTTGTGAAAAATTGGGCCAAAGAGCATGGTATTGAATGGATCTATCACATACCCTACTATGCACCAGCTTCAGGGAAGATTGAACGCTACAATGGTTTGCTGAAAACCACCCTCAAAGCCATGGGGGGTGGAACTCTGAAAAACTGGGACAAACATTTAGCACAAGCTACCTGGTTGGTAAATAGTAGAGGTTCAGTAAACAGAGCAGGACCTGCACAATCAGATTTGGTCCAAACAGTAGACGGTGATAAAGTTCCTGTTGTACGTGAGAAGAATCTGTTAGGGAAAACCGTTTGGGTATTTTCTCCTTCGGGCGAAGGGAAACCTGTCCGAGGGGTGGTTTCTGCTGAAGGTCCTGGTCATACATACTGGGTAATGCAGGAGAATGGTGAAATCCAGTGTATTCCACAGAGAAATTTAACCTTAGCTGAGAGAGTTTAAATATAAGTTGTTAGGAGTTTTCTGTTCTAGGTAACATCGGCGCCCAACACTGAGATAATCTACGATAGAATCTACAGTACGTGAGCACGAACTCAACATCACCTGGGAGTCCCTGTTCTGAGCTTTTGAATCACCTACATCTGATTGAAGTGTGAACTGAACTTGTATATATTGTTTTAGTGTAAATATTGGTTTAGATTAGATTGGATTATTCTCAGC
Organism: Pogoniulus pusillus; assembly: GCF_015220805.1. Taxonomy (NCBI): domain Eukaryota; kingdom Metazoa; phylum Chordata; class Aves; order Piciformes; family Lybiidae; genus Pogoniulus; species Pogoniulus pusillus. The sequence goes on from NC_087308.1 coordinate 6,577,749, forward strand.
GATACTCTGAGTGAAGTAGACAGGGGTGGATTGTGCTAGTTTGAAGCAAGCTGGAATGTTTTGGTAACAGAACTAGATAACGGGCAGTGAAATGAAAACAATTGATGTCAACTTCTCTCACAGTCTCTCTGAGAACTCTGGGAAGAAGAAAAGACTTTTTCTCCATTTTGTTTCACTCACTCTTGCTTTTGCCTTAGACCTGGTCACATCTCATTAACCTTGCTCCTACTAACCTTGCTCCCTAACCTCTTGGCTGCACCTCTCTTCTTCCTGAGAACTGGGGTAAGGTTGAGAGGGCCGGGGGGAGGTGTTGGGGTGGTTTGAGAGCCCCTCCTGGGGACCTAGGTTTCTGGGAGGGGAGTTGTGCTTTTTTATTGTTTATCCTTTGTATATTTCTGTATATAATTGTATATAACTGTATATATTGTAAATAGCTGCTTGTAAATTCTGCTAGCTGTAAATAAATTGCTTCATCTATATTCCCAGGGTCCGTCTGAGTTAGCTGGGGCAAATACAAAGTGTGGGAGGGGTGGGGTAACCCCCAAACCATCACATATACAAAGATTAATTTAGTTTAATTAGCAGATTCAGTCGCATGAGAATTACCTACAGGGATACTATCAGTAATCTGACTATTTTGGAAGTCAGAAGTTGGAAAAGGCTTTAGTAATTTATTAATAGCGGTTTCTTATTAAAGTTAAGACGAGCCAAATAATTCACGATCAGGCTGGCTTGCTCGCGTTTGTCTTTCTCCGCCTTTCAGCGGCTGCAGGTGAACGATTAAGAGTCGTTAAGAGGTATTCAAGTCTTAAAAAGGTATCAATGGGAAAGCAAATCCTTTGAAGGTCTCTCTGCAGTCAAGGCAAGGAGAGTGTGGGAGCTCAGGCAGGCACGTACGTCCAGGCACAGGCAAAATCCAAAGCGGGAACCCCCAAAGGCGGGAAGACCCCAATATTTATAACCTTCAACAGACAAAGGGCAGAGTTACCACACCTTAGGCGTGAAAGCGCACGGCCCATCCCAGCCTGGCTCCGGCACGGGAACTCACGGGGCAGTCCTCACCCCCGTCACGGCTGCAGGGCAGGAGAGGGGGGGGGAAACCAGGCGACTTTCCCTCTTCTTCCCCTGAAGTCCGGGCAGGAGAGGAATTTAGGGGTACAGGACTCCAGGACAACATCAACCCCAAGCAGTGTACAGGCTGGGGACAGAGTGGCTGGAAAGCAGCCAGGAAGAAAGGGACCTGGGGGTACTGATAGATAGTAGGCTGAAGATGAGCCAGCAGTGTGCCCAGGTGGTCAAGAGAGCCAAAGCAATCCTGGCCAGCATCAGGAAGTGTGGCCAGTAGGACAAGGGAGGTTATTCTTCCCCCGTACTCAGCACTGGTCAGGCCACACCTTGAGTACTGTGTCCAGTTCTGGGCCACTCAATTCAAGAGAGATGTTGAGGTGCGGGAAAGTGTCCAGATGTGATGGTTTGGGTTCTTACCTGCCCCCCCACACTTTTGAATTTGCCCCAGCTAAATCAGACGGCCTCTGGGAATATAAATGAAGCTATTTATTTTACTGCAGCAAATATACAAGCAGCTATTTATAATATATACAGTTATATACAGAAATATACAAAGGATAAACAATACAGAAGCACAACTCCCCTCCCAGAAACCTGAGTCCCCAGGAGGGGCTCTCAAACCACCCCAACACCTCTCCTTGCCCTCTCAACCTTACCCCAGTTCTCAGAAAGAAGAGAGGTGCAGGCAAGAGGTTAGGGAGCAAGGTAAGTGGCAGCAAGGTTAATGAGATGTGACTAGGTCTGAAGGCAAAGACAGAATGAAAGAACAAAATGGAGAATGTTTTATTTCTTCTTCCCAGAGTTCTCAGTGTGACTGTGAGCAAAGAGACACAATTGTTTTACATTTCACTGCCCATTATCTAGTTCTTTTACCAAAACATTCTAGCTTGCTTCAAACTAGCACAATCCACCCCTGTCTACTTCGCTCAGACTATCGCTGAGAATTATCCAATCTAATCTAAACCAATATTTACACTAAAACAATATATACAAGTTCAGTTCACACTTCAATCAGATGTAGGTGATTCAAAAGCTCAGAACAGGGACTCCCAGGAGACTTTGAGTTCGTGCTCACATACTGTAGATTTCTCTCAGTGTTGGGCGCCGATGTTACCTAAAACAGAAAACTCCTAAAAGCTCATATGACACACTCTGAATTTAAACTCTCTCAGCTAAAGTTAGATTTCTCTGTGGAATACACTGAATTTCACCATTCTCCTGCATTACCCAGTATGTATGACCAGGACCTTCAGCAGATACCACCCCTTGGACAGGTTTCACTTCACCCGAAGGAGAAAATACCCAAACAGTTTTCCCTAACAGATTCTTTTCACGTACAACAGGAACTTTATCACCGTCTACTGTTTGGACCAAATCTACTATTTACCAACCAGGTAGCTTGTGCTAAATGTTTGTCCCAGTTTTTCAGAATTCCACCCCCCGTGGCTTTTAGGGTGGTTTTCAGCAAACCGTTGTAGTGTTTAATCTTCCCTGAAGCTGGTGCATAGTAGGGTATGTGATAGATCCATTCAATACCATGCTCTTTGGCCCAATTTTTCACAAGATTGTTCTTGAAATGAGTACCATTGTCTGACTCGATTCTCTCTGGAGTTCCATGTCTCCACATGATCTGTCTCTCCAAGCCAAGAATGGTGTTACGTGCAGTAGCATGTGGAACTGGATAGGTTTCCAACCATCCAGTGCTGGCTTCTACCATTGTTAGCACATACTGCTTGCCAGAACGAGATCGAGGTAAAGTGATGTAGTCAATCTGCCAGGCTTCACCATACTTGTACTTTGACCATCTCTCACCATACCATAAGGGCTTGATTCGCTTAGCCTGCTTAATAGCAGCACAAATGTCACAGTCATAGATGACTTGGGTGATAGCGTCCATGGACAAGTCAATTGACCTATCGCGAGCCCATCGGTATGTTCCATCTCTGCCTTGATGTCCAGATGAGTCATGGGCCCACCGAGCTAAAAACAGTTCACCTCGGTGCTTCCAATCAAGGTCAATGTCAAGATCAGAGTTGATACCAACTTGAGTAATCTTAGCAGCTTAATCTGCCTTCCGGTTATGTTGATGTTCTTCAGTAGCTCTGCTCTTAGGCATGTATGCGTCTACGTGCCGCACCTTCACTGGAATTCTCTCCAGCCGTGCATCAATGTCCTGCCATAAATGAGCACACCAAATAGGCTTTCCTTTCCTCTGCCAACCATTCTTCTTCCAGTCCTTCAGCCAAACCCATAGAGCATTGGCTACCATCCACGAGTCGGTGTAGAGGTAAAGGATAGGCCAATTTTCACGTTCAGCCACATCAAGAGCAAGTTGAACAGCTTTCACCTCAGCGAACTGACTGGATTCTCCTTCGCCATCTCTCGCTTCGGTAACTCTCCTGGTTGGACTCCAAACTGCTGACTTCCATATTCGCTTGTTCCCAACAAGACGACAGGAACCATCTGTGAACAAAGCATAGTTCTTTTCCTGATCAGAGAGATCACCATAGGGAGGAGCTTCCTCAGCACGAGTTATTTTCTCCTCTGGAGGTTTGGAACAGTCTGTGCCTTCTGGCCACTTGGTAATCACCTCCACCAGACCAGGTCGATCAAGATTACCCATTTGTGCTCGTTGGGTTATCAAAGCCATCCATTTAGACCAGGTTGCATCTGTGGCATGATGTGGTGATGAACCTTTGCCTTTGAACATCCAGTTTAGAACTGGCAGTCTAGGAGCTAAAAGCAATTGTGACTCAGTTCCAATCATTTAAGAAGCTGCTTTCACTCCTTCATAGGCTGCTTGTATCTCTTTCTTTGTTGTGGAGTAATTTGTCTCTGAACCTCTGTAACAACGTCCCCAGAAACCAAGTGGATGACCACGTGTCTCATTTGGAGCTCTCTGCCAAAGGCTCCAAGTTGGACCATTGTCACTGGCAGCCGTGTACAGAATGTTTTTAATGTCTGGACCAGATCGCACAGGTCCCAAGCCCACTGCATGGACTATTTCTCGCTTGATCTGATCAAAGGCTGCTTGTTGTTCAAGTCCCCACTCGAAATTGTTTCTCTTATGAGTCACATCATGCAGAGGTTTGACAATCTGACTGAAACCAGGAATGTGTAGTCTCCAAAATCCCACCACCCCAAGAAAAGAAAGTGTGTCCTTCTTACTGGTGGGAACAGCCGTGGTGGAGACTTTGTTGATCACATCCTGAGGAATGTAACAGCAACCATCCTGCCACCGCACTCCCAGAAACTGAATTTCTTTGGCAGGTCCTTTGACCTTGTCTCTCTTAATGGCAAAACCTGCTTGCAACAGAATGTCAATGATTTTGTAACCTTTCTCGAAGACTTCCTCAGCAGTTTGGCCCCACACAATGATGTCGTCGATGTACTGGATGTGCTGTGGAGCTTTACCTTTCTCCAGTGCATTGTGGATGACTGAGTGACAGATGGTTGAGCTGTGTTTCCATCCCTGAGGCAAACGGTTGAACTGGTACTGGATTCCTCTCCAGGTGAATGCAAACTGAGGCCTGCACTCCTTTGCTATGGGAATAGAGAAGAAAGCATTAGCAATGTCTATGGTTGCATACCACTTAGCCTCCTTCGATTCCAGCTCATACTGGAGTTCCAGCATGTCCGGCACAGCTGCGCTCATGGGTGGCGTCACCTCGTTGAGGGCACGAAAATCAACTGTGAGACTCCAGTCACCGTTACCTTTACGCACAGGCCAGATGGGACTGTTGAAAGGTGAATGAGCTTTCTCGATGACAGCCTGACTTTCCAGTTGACGAATCAGCTGATGAATGGGCAACAAAGAGTCACGGTTAGTTCTGTACTGTCTGTGATGAACAGTTTGAGTTGCAGTTGGCACTTCCAAATCCTCTATGTCATGATGTCCCACAACTGCAGTTTCATCAGAAAGTTCAGGTCTAATAGACAATTTCAATTTACCATCCTCAATCTCTACAGATGCTATTCCAAAAGCCCATTTGTGACCCTTAGTATCTTTGAAACAACCTTGTCTCAAAAAGTCAATTCCCAAAATGCAAGGCGCATCAGGACCAGTTACAATAGTATGTGTCTTCCACTCTTTAACGTTTAAACTGATCTCAGCCTGTATCTTAGTTAAATCTTGAGATCCACCTGTGATTCCAAAAATTCCAAAAATAGATATAGACTCTATCCCTTTGAAATTGGATGGCAATAAAGTACATTGAGCACCTGTGTCAACTAAAGCCCTGTATTTCCGAACTTTTGAACTGCCAGGCCACCTAATGAATACATTCCAATAGATTCGGTTCTCTCCACTATCCCTTTCCTCCTCCTGGCTGGAGGCAGGGCACCCCTAATGCTGAACATGGCATGTAGGGTGTACACAGTGATTGGTGGTGTTGTGAGAGGAATTGCAACCATTGGAATGATTGCAGTTACTCTCAGGAGCTGAAGAAGTGACAGCTACTTTTCTGGCATTGTTGCCTCTGTTTCTGCCACTCTGCAGATCCCTGACCCTCTTTGAGAGAGCTGAAGTCAGTTTACCATCCCATTTGTTCATGTTCTCCCCATATGTGTCACGCAGAAGTATCCACAGTGACGCACGTGATTGCTGATGTCTGGGTGGAATTTGTCTCCTCCTGGGCTGGAATTGCCTTGCAGGGGGTGGGCGTCTGCTCCTGATGGCAGAAACATGCACCCATTCAGATGATGCAGGAATGGTATCCTTTACCAGATTGGAAATTGAGGTTGTAAGATCCTCCTTCGGTTCTTTCATGCCATTTCTAATGCCATTCACAATGCTATCCTTTATCCCTTTCATCTCTGTCGTCATAGCTTGTATGGCAGAGATTAGGCCAGAATGTGACAAGCTATCCTCTATCTGCCTGAGCTGGTCAGTGAATTCACCAACAGTGAAAGAACTTCCATTATCACTCCTTTGTAGAAACTTACTGGCCAAGATGTTAGCATAGGATGAAGGAGCAAGCTTAATCAGCTTCTTCATGAGACCTGTTCCCAAAGGAATATCATCAGGCTCATGAGTGCCATGGTCTCCATAAAGCACTTGCTTCACTGCAAACTCTTTCAGAAGCTTAATTCCCTGCTCAATGGTGTTCCACTTCTTGGCAGCCATGGCAAATCATCTCGGGAAGGATATCTCATAGCCACAGCCAACAGAAGGCGTGTCCACAAGCTAACCCTACCAAGAGGACTTGCTAGGTATTTGTCCACTCCACTCTCCTTGATGAGTGGTCCGAGCTGCTTAGCAGATTTTTCTCCTACCTGCAGAGCATTAGCACCAATGCCACGGCATCTCACTAACCAGCTTAGGATTGGCTCACCTGATTCCCTTGAGTATTCCTTTCTAACTTCCCTGACTTCTCTGAGAGGATCATAGGAGTCCTGGATATCATCGTCCTCCTCTTCCTCCTGTTCATCTGGTTGTCCCTGGCCTAACAGAACCTTCCTCATAGCATTAGTGGGATTATTTGCCTGTCCTCCTGGGATGCCTGCCAACCCTGACGTGTTGTCATTGTTGCTAGGAACATTCTGATTTTGGGTACTTGCCTGTGCTCCTGGGACTCCTGCCAAACTCTGCCCATTGTTACTGTTATCCTTCTTGTTTACATTCCCTGCCGGAACATTGGCCATGTTCACAGTATTTGGAGAGGAGGGTGGAGAGGCTGGCAGGGGGGAAGCAGATAACTGTGTTCCCTTGTTTTGCTGTGAAAGAGACTGCTTCTGAGACACAGAATTTTTCCTAGTTCTTACAGAAGCTGGTTTTGAATTTTTTACACATAATATCAAAATTAATATGAAAATTAAAATCATAAGAGCCATGATAATGCACAGCAATCCCACCACGGTTTCTTTTCTGTAAAAATCCTTGCATGGACTTGGCATTTCAGTTTGGGGCTGGATGACCCTCATGAGAGCTGTAGATAAAGCAGACCCTCGATTGATTGTAACATTATTGACAAGAGCTCCTGTAATATTACTGGTAAGGTTTTCAGAGACATTAAAACCAGCATAACCAAGGATAAAATCACCCCAGCTCCAGAACATGCTTGAAACTTTGGCTTTAGCCTTCTTATAAGCTAAATCAATAAAATAAGCTACAATTTGAGCCTTTATCCAACTAAATGCCAAGAAAACACAACCAGACCAGAGTAATGCCCCACACAAGTACAAGAGCTGCCTTATTCACTCCATTTTAATTCCCAGAGCCAATAAACAGTCACTCAAAAAATTTAGCCCCACGTTGGGCACCAATTAAAAATGTGATGGTTTAGGCTCTTACCCGCCCCCCCCCCCACTTTTGAATTTGCCCCAGCTAACTCAGACGGCCTCTGGGAATATAAATGAAGCTATTTATTTTACAGCAGCAAATATACAAGCAGCTATTTATAATATATACAGTTATATACAGAAATATACAAAGGATAAACAATACAGAAGCACAACTCCCCTCCCAGAAACCTGAGTCTCCAGGAGGGGCTCTCAAACCACCCCAACACCTCCCCTTGCCCTCTCAACCTTACCCCAGTTCTCAGGAAGAAGAGAGGTGCAGCCAAGAGGTTAGGGAGCAAGATTAGTGGCAGCAAGGTTAATGAGATGCAGCTTCGTCAAAGCCCAGAAGCAAAGTGAGAGACAAAATGGAGAACACTATCAAATGTTTTACTTCTTTTACCAAAACATTCTAGCTTGCTTCAAACTAGCACACAAGATCATGCCCCTCGTTTTGAAAAATGCCAAAATTTATGTCCCGGGTTAGGGCAGATCCGTCCCCCGGGGAGAAATAAACTCATCACAACACAGATTTTTTTTTTTTTTGAAAGTCAGGGAAAGATGAAATTGTATTTCTTATAGTATAAGTATAACAATGTAAAGAGAGATAATAACTAGAGAAGGAAGAAAAAAAAAACAATACCATAACCTTAAGGGAGATGGGGGAGGGGTCAAGCGGCGGTGAAGCAGCAGAAGCAGCGGCAGCCAAAACAGCAGCCGGGGAATATAGGCGCATCTGAAGCAGCAGAAGCCAGCAGAAGAAGGGGGAGAACAAGCTGTGCTTCTAGACATTAAGCACTTGATGCTCCAACGAAATTATATTAATTTATCTATTGTTGCCATTATATGGCCTATCCCTGGAGTGTTCATCTCTCCCCTATGTCTGAGCTAGAAAATCAGCTCAAACGGCCACACTGGTACTATCAAGTGTCCCCCCCAGAGAAATCTCTCTCTAGCTGAAAAGGTTTAAAATCTCAGAGTTGATTCCATGTATTCCATGCATTCCAGGTATTCCATGTTATCTTGTTTTATAGTTGTATAATATTTGTATCATAGTTGTGTAATACTTGTATTATAGTTCATAAGGGGTTATAAGATGCTTTTCCTAGTTACACCCTCACCACAACACGTGCAACAGAATCCATACCACCCAAGTAGCTATCCATAGGAGTCCTTGTCATGGAAGGTAGCAGAGCCATTTTGC